>NC_084916.1:18198708-18484708 GCF_949316345.1 Pungitius pungitius
GACTGCGACCAGTGGGTAATCCTGGGGCATTCAGACAGAAGTGTTTCTGCCTCAGACGAGTCCAGTTATGGACTCAAAAAACAACAAAAATGGCAGAAGTCCAAAATACGTTAAAGTCCGGTGTTGAAAAAATAGTTTTATTATCCAAACTGTGATGACTTCTTATGATTTATCTGTGGAGACAAACATAAGCAAGTTAAGGACACAAATGTATATCCGATTTTAAATAGTTACCATTTAAAAATATAATCTATTTATTGATTTTACAGGACAGCGACAGGAATCCTGAGCTAATCCTGAGCTAATCCTGAGCTAATCCTGAGCTAATCCTGAGCTAATCCTGAGCTAATCCTGAGCTAATCCTGAGCTAATCCTGAGCTAATCCTGAGCTAACATCATCTCAACCACAAACATCGCTAACAGACCCTCATCAAAAGTGACAGCGACTTTGTGCTTTCCAACCACAAGGAAACAAAGTCAAAATGCAATTTCATCAAATAAGCCGAGTTACAGCTTGTTGTGGATAAGAATCATGTCACAACTGTTCAAATAATAAAGGCTTTATTCTACTGAACCTCCAGAGTTAATGATCGGGCTTCAAGATCACTGCAGACCTTCACACCCTGAACACAAGCTGTTCCAGCTCCTCCCCTCTGGTAGGCGCCAAAACCACCAGACACGGCTTCTTCTGCTGTGATTCTGAAGAGGCCCGAGGACGGAGCCTTGAGAAAACCCACATGTTCTCACATCCTCCCATTCATTTAAATACCTGATTTATCATTGAATGTTGATTAATGTGTGATGTCACTGTTAAATCAACACATTCATTAATAAATAACGAAATAATTAACATAAAATCTCCACAACAACATCCCCAAACTTTCTGTTGGTCCTCACAGGGATAGAAGAACAAGAACTCCTCTCTATGAGAAGTCAGCAAACGTATGACTAAACACTGGGTGTGGTCCAAACACACGCACACACAGCCACACAAAGGATCACACACACACACACATAGGTGCCCTTTGACCTCAAGTGAGGGGTGAGCGATGACGTCAAACATCTGTGTATGTTGTGTTGTTGTTTGTTGTCTCTTCTTCGTCACACTCGGCTGACTGAAGGCTTCAACTTTTACTTCCAGCTTTCTGGACTTTGTCCAAAACGTTTGAGCAGATAAAGAAAGAATGTGAGTAGAAACATGTCGCTTCATGTTGCCACATCGTTAACGGCTCAGTTCATCTGCTCGTTGTACAATTACTTCTCGTCTTGCACCTTCAGTAGTTTTACTACAGTGCGGTACAGTGTGTGTACTTGTACTCCCTTCTCTGTCATCGGTTCCCTGTTAAACTTCCTCAAACTTTATTTCTCCTTCAAACTTCCCAAAAGTCAAACTTCTCAAAAGTCAAAGGGACGAACCATCTACAGACGGGGGGCAATACGCGTGTGTTAGTCTGTGTGTGTGTGTGTGTGTGTCGTCTCCACACAGATTTCCCGTTGTTTCTGCTCATGCTGACATCATGGAACAAATATCCTCACACACACACACACACACACACACACACACTCCTGGTCATGAGGTTTAAATAAACACAGGAAGTTAAACTGCTGCTGTTCTGTTAGGAGTGTTGAACACACACACACACACACACACTTGTGTTTTTCAGTTGGAGCTGCAGAGACTTTTTGAACCGTCCAATTGCATTGTGGGAATTGTAGGAGTCAGAACACGTCTCAACCCACCAGAATGTTTTATAAAAGCCAACGTTTGATCACCACAGAACTGAACTGATCTACATGTACACCTGTACTAGATATACACCTGTACTAGATATACACCTGTACTAGATATACACCTGTACTACATATACACCTGTACGACATATACACCTGTACGACATATACACCTGTACTAGATATACACCTGTACTAGATATACACCTGTACTACATATACACCTGTACTAGATATACACCTGTACTAGATATACACCTGTACTAGATATACACATGTACTACATATACACCTGTACTAGATATACACCTGTACTACATATACACCTGTACTAGATATACACCTGTACTACATATACACCTGTACTAGATATACACCTGTACTACATATACACCTGTACTACATATACACCTCTGCTACATATACACCTGTACTACATATACACCTGTACTAGATATACACCTGTACTACATATACACCTGTACTACATATACACCTCTGCTACATATACACCTGTACTACATATACACCTGTACTACATATACACCTGTACTAGATATACACCTGTACTACATATACACCTGTACTACATATACACCTCTGCTACATATACACCTGTACTACATATACACCTGTACTACATATACACCTGTACTAGATATACACCTGTACTACATATACACCTGTACTACATATACACCTCTGCTACATATACACCTGAACAAGGACACACACAGAATCGTCTTTAATTCATTGTGTTTTCATCAGAAACAAGTGACTAACATTTAAACTTTTAACTTCAGACAACAATTGTTTTGTGTTTTCAGTTCCACTTCCTTGTTTCCAAACTCAGACACTCACTTCCTGCTCCACACCATCACTTCCTGTTCAGCACAAAGCGGTTGCTGATCAGAATCAACATGAATGATTGGAGTACTAAAAGGAGTTCCTTTCATTCAGAGACGCTAAAAGCTGCTCACATGGAAATTAAATCACACCGACACACAAACTGCTTCACTTCCTGTTCACAGGTTTACTTTTCAAAACAGGATCACATCTTCTGAAACTAACAGGACCAACACTACACACAGTACTGCAGGACAGTACTCGCTGAACAGCGTGTTCAGCCGGGCGCTGCTTAGCTTAGCTTGTTAGCTTAGCTTGTTAGCTTAGCACAAAGACTGGAAACAGGACTGCTAGCGTGTCTCGGATCAATGTGTTGCCGGGGGACGCAGGAATGTCAAACTCTGTTCAGGTTCTGCCCACTCGGACCGGCGAGCGTAAGGCCGACGTTGGGGGGGGGGGTGTCGCGCCGGGGGGTGGGGGGGGGTCGCAGAGTCATCCGGCGGGCTGCACTGGAGTTATTGCCGCGAGTTTGACGTATGTGCTTTAACTGAAACGCTTACACGACCAGTGGAGCTTTTCACCTGGAGTCCAGTGCTGGAACTACTTTTCCAGACAAACAACAGCGTATCCCTACGCCTGTAGTACAGGTGTGTGGCCCCTCCCTCAGAGAGTGGCCACAAAGAGCAGGTTTTAGTTTGTGCTCCACAACAGCAACATCATGATCAATATATTGGATCAATGTATCAAAGTGTGACAATTCCTTGAGTTTGTGTGTGTGCGTGTGTGTGTGTGTGTGTGTGTGTGTGTGTGTGTGTGTGTGTGTGTGTGTGTGTGTGTGTGTGTGTGTGTGCCGGGTGGTCGGAGTCCAGCAGAGATTCGTCTCAGAATTTTGGCTTAAAATAGTGAGAAGATTCACACGTGGTCCACAGCTTCACATCGCCGTGGCAACAATGCAGAAACCAAGACCTGAACCAGTTATTACAGAAACCAAGACCAGAGCCAGTTATTACAGAAACCAAGACCAGAGCCAGTTATTACAGAAACCAAGACCTGAACCAGTTATTACAGAAACCAAGACCAGAGCCAGTTATTACAGAAACCAAGACCTGAACCAGTTATTACAGAAACCAAGACCAGAGCCAGTTATTACAGAAACCAAGACCTGAACCAGTTATTACAGAAACCAAGACCTGAACCAGTTATTACAGAAACCAAGACCTGAACCAGTTATTACAGAAACCAAGACCAGAGCAAGTTATTACAGAAACCAAGACCTGAACCAGTTATTACAGAAACCAAGACCAGAAACCAGTTATTACAGAAACCAAGACCAGAAACCAGTTATTACAATAACCAAGACCTGAACCAGTTATTACAGAAACCAAGACCTGAACCAGTTATTACAGAAACCAAGACCAGAGCCAGTTATTACAGAAACCAAGACCTGAACCAGTTATTACAGAAACCAAGACCAGAGCCAGTTATTACAGAAACCAAGACCTGAACCAGTTATTACAAAAACCAAGACCTGAACCAGTTATTACAGAAACCAAGACCTGAACCAGTTATTACAGAAACCAAGACCAGAGCCAGTTATTACCGAAACCAAGACCTGAACCAGTTATTACAGAAACCAAGACCTGAACCAGTTATTACAGAAACCAAGACCAGAGCCAGTTATTACCGAAACCAAGACCTGAACCAGTTATTACAGAAACCAAGACCAGAGCCAGTTATTACAGAAACCAAGACCAGAGCCAGTTATTACAGAAACCAAGACCTGAACCAGTTATTACAAAAACCAAGACCTGAACCAGTTATTACAGAAACCAAAACCAGAGCCAGTTATTACAGAAACCAAGACCTGAACCAGTTATTACAGAAACCAAGACCAGAGCCAGTTATTACAGAAACCAAGACCTGAACCAGTTATTACAGAAACCAAGACCAGAGCCAGTTATTACAGAAACCAAGACCTGAACCAGTTATTACAAAAACCAAGACCTGAACCAGTTATTACAGAAACCAAAACCAGAGCCAGTTATTACAGAAACCAAGACCTGAACCAGTTAGTACAGAAACCAAGACCTGAACCAGTTAGTACAGAAACCAAAACCAGAGCCAGTTATTACAGAAACCAAGACCTGAACCAGTTAGTACAGAAACCAAGACCTGAACCAGTTAGTACAGAAACCAAGACCTGAACCAGTTAGTACAGAAACCAAGACCTGAACCAGTTATTACAGAAACCAAGACCTGAACCAGTTATTACAGAAACCAAAACCAGAGCCAGTTATTACAGAAACCAAGACCTGAACCAGTTATTACAGAAACCAAGACCTGAACCAGTTAGTACAGAAACCAAGACCTGAACCAGCAGAGACGGGGCTCCTCTAGGGACCAGAAGCAGCAGGAAACAGGAAACATGAAGACAAGGTCTACCCAGAGACCAACGGACACGGATCGAGAGTTTTTACACACACACCCGTTTCTGAGGGGGGACACTTTGAGCAACGTCTCGTGTCGACCTTTAACCTTTGACCAAATAACCAGATCACAGAATCGGACCGGTTGTTCCATCTGTTGGTTAATCACACACATGTAATCACACATGTAATCACACACGTGTGCGATTACATGTGTGATTTTCACACACATCATATGTTCCAGTTGTAACCAGGCGTCTTCACGTGGTCTGACATGTCTCTGACGGTCAGGTTGAGGAGAAAGACTCACCTGGAGGAGACAGGAGGCGAGTGTCGAGCTGGAAGCTACAGACTGAGCCCAGAACCAGCTGTGATCCAAAGTCTGTGCCCCCCCCCCCCCTCTGGTTGGGGTGTGGCTCCACCAGGAAACCACGCTCCACTTCCTGCTTCTCGGTCCTGCAGCTCCTCCTGCTGGTGCATTCCTGTCCTCCCGCCGCACCCTTTCCCTCCCACATCTGTTCCATGTGGTTCATCCTGATGTTTTTAGGCGTCATGTGATTCAGAACCACGAGGCGAGGAGGACACTTGGTCTCAAGATGCTCACTGATGTTATGAAAGATGGAAAATCCTTTAAAAAATAAATAAATAAATAAAAAGAAAAAATTATTAGCTAAAATGAAGGAAATCCACATATTTTTAAATCCGAGTTCTGTACTTTTTGAACAGCATGGTGCTATTTGCATGTTTAAATTATTTTAATATATTTGAATTATTGATCTCTCTTTAAATAGAGCGTGCGTTTGTAAGTGTATGTTTGTGTGTCCTTAACATACCGGAAAATACCACATCTTTCAAAATAAATGCGTAACTTTTGCTCAAACCTCATAGCTCAAACCTCATAGTACATTAATTGAAACAATTGTATGTTTTTTGTAAATATATCCAATGTGTGAATGTGTGCGAGTGCGTTTTTAAACTCATGAATGAGTTCATTAACAAACGAGGAAAAGGGGGCTTTTGTTTTGAAAGGTCCATGCGGAAGTCTTGGGTGTACTCAGGAGAGCTTGACGCAGGCGCAGAGCTCATTTCACCTGCAGAGGCAGAGAAGCAGCGTGTGAAACCAAAGAGGGAACAAAGAACAAAGAAACCCTCAGAAACCTCCTCACCGGAAGCACGAAGGTAAACACACGTCATATGTTTCTGCGTCGTGAGTGACAGCTGGTCACGGTTCAAAACCGGGAGGTTTAAGGGTCCCGGTGATCCATCAAGTCCACTCGGTGAGGGGCCGAGACGCGGCCAACGCCTCTGATCAACCCGATCGATGATCGGTTATAACGCGTCATCCATAACACACACATCACGTGAATCATAAATCACCGCGGTTCGTCCGAACCGGAGAACCTGGGTCTCGCGTTAAATCAGCAAAAACATGAAGGATGTCCGGTTGATGGACCATCGCTTCTCTTTCAGTCTGCAGGTGACGTCATGACCCGGTTTCTGCTCTGCACTCATTGGAGGGATCTGAATAAATGTGTCTACGTATCTGCACGTTTTTAACAACTAGGACAAAGAACACTGTGGGATGGTGAATAGTGGCTGAGGCGTTCAGGGCCTGTTGGATCAATCCGCTCTACTAGAGGATGAGTCAGCTGATCTGGGAGCTGTTTATTATTTATCTGAAAATTGTGTGAAATACAAATTCTATGTTCATCGTAGACAAGTTTAAAATAAACAACAAAGAGACTTGGTATTTTTTTACCTTCTGTACTTCATTCTTTGTGTTTTTGTACTTCATTTGATGTTTTTTTCTTACCTTCAGACTGAAATAAGATGCAGAAATCCAAAAGCCAATACGAGTCCTTCCTCTTCTGGAGGCAGCCAATCCCGTCCCTCGATCTGACGGAGCTGGAGGACTTGGGTTTGAGTGACAGGCCGATGGCCAATAGCATCAAAGGGAAGGACAAGTCCTCCTCCCTGAGAACTCAGGATGAGGAGGTGAGGCGACACTTCCCTCCCACAAGTCAGGGTTTATGTGTTTAATGTTTACTTTAAAATTCGACCTCCTGTCCCTCTGTCCCTCTCTGTCCCTCTGTCCCTCATTCCTCTCCGCAGGGTGAGATGACCGAGTTTTCCTCCTTTAATTATTGGAGAGCTCCGATCGCCGACGTGGACGCTCTGCTGGCCGACCTCAAGCTGCTGCTGTGAAACACAACGCTCATCACCCGACCTCTGACCCCAGACCATCCCCACCTCACCCGACCTCTGACCCCAGACCATCCCCACCTCACCCGACCTCTGACCCCAGACCATCCCCACCTCACCCGACCTCTGACCCCAGACCATCCCCACCTCACCCGACCTCTGACCCCAGACCATCCCCACCTCACCCGACCTCTGACCCCAGACCATCCCCACCTCACCCGACCTCTGACCCCAGACCATCCCCACCTCACCCGACATCTGACCCCAGACCATCCCCACCTCACCCGACCTCTGACCCCAGCTTCGTGTCTGAACGCTACGACGTGGAGTCTGTGTCCCAACGCCAGTCCAGCTTCATGACAATAACAACCATAATAAGATGATTATTAATAAGAGAACAATCTTTGATGAAACAATTCAAACATTTGCACAATGCCAGTAAAACGTGTTTCCTTAGTTTAGAAGGTGAACAAGTAAACATCTTCACCTTCATTCTTTATGATGAAGCTGGACAGATCTCAGATCTGCATCCAGACCGAGGATTGTAGCTCCTGCTGACGTGGACAAAATATCAGAAACACTGTTGATCGGATTCTGATTGATTGAACAAATGTTTTTCTGTCTTATTTATTTGAATCTACTGTTTACATTTGTGCCTTTTAGTTGCTTCGATCCTGAGCTGCTTTATGAGTTTATTTAAGTCTCTTTATGAATTTATTTATGTCACTGTATGAATTTATTTAAGTCTCTTTATGAATTTATTTATGTATTTCTCATGTTGTTTTTCTTAGCGGAACTCAAACTGGATCCAGACGAAGAAAAACTGCTGCTCAACTTGTCAGAATGTAAATCCTGCCAACAATAAAATGTAATGTCCAAATTCATCGTTTCTGTTATTATGATTGACATGTTTTACACAGTAAACCGTTTATTTCACTTCATAGCATGTTGTCAACAATAAAACATGTTTATTTAGGTCTTAAGATAGTTTGTTCTCTTAATTGTGATTTAAAGTAAACGTAACACAAAAAATGAACCAATAACTCTTTCACAAATATCTTAATAGAAATGTAATTCCACAAAGGTGTCAAATAAATGTTACATTAATAGTACACACAATCTAAAGGCTCTTTTGTTTTGATAAAGGCTGTTTATTTGGTCAATAAATTACAAATAAAAGTAGTAATGATCTTTCTCTTAAAACATTGGGTAGTGAAAAAAAAATCAAGACATACATTACAAAAAATTACAATATGGATGAAAAAAAACAAATGTATCATAAAATCACTTCGATCAGCTTCATTTAAAATATTGGTAAAAATGTCAAATGATTGATACGTTTCTCTAAATCAGACCCAAAGCGCTTCAGTTGAACATCAGAGACGCTTGAGCTCTGCAGGCAGCAACGCGAACCTTCTCCCGGCTGATCGGAGGTCAGCGGCTGCCTCGGTGTTTCCGCGCACTTCGATGTGAGCCACCGCTCACACTGACCTGAGGTCTGCTAAAGCGGGGCGGACACAGAGCCCGCCCACAGGGAGGTTAACCCACTCTGGCTTCCTCCTCCGGTGTCGCAAGGCCGCCATATTTGTAACAGAAATAAAAACACAGAAATAACCCTTTTGAAAAACCCTTCGCGGCAGGTGAGCTACCGGAGAATCCGATTCACGCGAGGGGACGTAATCTTCCGGGAACCTACGAAAAAACAAGGTATACCGCGTTAAAATCTAGCTTGCTAACGGTGTGCATGCAAAGAGGCTAACGGCTAACAAAAGGCTAGCAGGTAAACACTAGCGACAAAGAGACACTTCCTGTCAGGACTTTCAGTATAAAACCTGGACTGTTTTTTCAAATATTTTGTTTGTAGATAAAATAAGAGGTATTCGAATTAATTTTATACTTTAATAATAAAACTGCTAAATATTAAAAACTAAATAAGTTAGTGAAAAATGAAAAGCCCTTTAATTGAACTCTTGGAACAGTGGGATACACTCCATGCTCTTATGTTGAAGGCCACATCCATAACATCCGGTAGCCGCTCGCAAACTTTCCGCCGTAAACAAACCCCGAAGGAGCCCGTCGAGCTGCGAAGGCGCCACAATGTCCGTGTTTAGAGTTTAGTGACGGAAGGGGTGCACATTAGCGACCTGCTTGTTCCTACACGCGGAGGAATACGAGAACAGAACAAAGCGCTTCTCACGCGGAGGGATCTCTACCGCCTAGCCGGTGCTAGCGTGCTAACGTTACCTTAGCAGAGGCTCTAGCAAACCTGCACGCGGTTAGTATCTTTTCATCTTTTCTTATCTTTTTATCCTCACGTGTGAAACGGCCGTTAAACGCGTCGGAATGAAGCGGCGCGGCGCGAGGCCGCCGGTCTCCCGTCAGCGTGCTGCGGCGCGCTCGGAGCTAACCGGATGTGGAAGTGGTTTCTTCTCCCGAGTGTAAAAGAGGAGATTTGTGTGTGACTTCCCCCGGAAAACCAACACCTTAATATCAGACGGTTTCCTGTCCGTTGTGTCCGGTACCGTGTGCGTGCGAAGGGGGCGGTTTCTAACGGCAGTGCCGGTGGGTTCGGGCCCGGGCAGCGGGGAGAAGCGGTACGTGGCACATGGCGGACTCTGTTCGTCCCGTGAAGGCGCGTAAAATGGCCCCTCGTCCCGCTCCGTTCAGTCTCAATGACGAACGCTGTTTTAATGCTGCGGAGCCCATTGTCGGACACACGTCGCTACCTGGCCCCTTTCCCCGTAAAGAGAACCTTAGTTAGAAGAATAAGCCATTTTTAAGTATTATTTATTAGTATTATTTTAAACATTCAGGAAATGGTTCCACACAGTGGGGGCGCTTGGCGGCCTCAGGGCCCCCGGGGACCACTTGAGGGTCACCGGGGACCACTTGAGGGTCACGTGTCTTGCTCAAGGATCTGACGTGGAGCAGAGCAGTGGGTTCGAACTGCCAACCCTTCGGTTCCCAGCGCACCCTCCACTCCATGCGCCATGGTCGCCATAGTTACCACCCCATAACTACAGTGAGAGTTCCATACTATGAAAGTACTCTTTAGAAGTAAAATGACTGATGCCAAACTAACTACACGCGGGTGAAAGTAGTAATACCACAAAGTATAAAGTATAAAATACGCCACAAAAAGACCTCGCTGTAAGAACTAATGCCACTATGTTCAGATGTTTGCAAGTAGATCCTTGTACTACCTGAGGAAGTACAAGCTTAAAGTTTTTTTTTATTCTAGTATTGGTAACTTACTATTGTTGATATACTTTGAGTTCCTCAACCGTGTAAATGGGATTTATTTTAACGTAAACCCCCCAGTGAAGTAGGCCATGTTGCTGTGGTGCGTTTAGGGACTCACCGTTTGCCGTGTTGTGTTCAGATGTCACTGGTGGACCTCGGGAAGCGTCTGCTGGAGGCGGCTCGCAAAGGTCAAGACGATGAGGTCAGGAACCTGATGGCCAACGGAGCGCCGTTCACCACCGACTGGGTGAGACTCGGACGCCGTCTCTGTCACGGCGGCCTGGTGACGAGCAGCCGGGGTTTTGTGTCTTTAACAAACTTCTCGTTTATCGTTAACCTTCAGACTGTAAACACAGTTTTTCAGTAGAATCAGTGATGATGTCATCAGCGATGTTCTTCTAGGTTGGATTACAGGTTGGATAACATCTATTCCATGACCTCCTTGGAGAACGTCATAGGGTCAAGGAAAGGTGGTTAGGAGAGTTCATGAGGAGTTAGGAGAATAGAACAGCTCCTTCCACTACTTCTCTTCACTCAGTGAAGAACCTTTCTGAGGAGAAAGAACTGTTCCAATGAGCCCTGCTCTCAGGTCCTGCATCATGGAACATTGTGAACAACCAATCAGTGTTTAGATCACGAGGAGGAAAAGCTAGCATCAGCGCTAACAGCCAACCAAATAGATGCTGTTACTACTTAGCCTTTAGCTCGGTGTGGTTTTAATCGGAGTCGTGTGATATCTAGTGAGTGGTTCCAGATGCTGCTCTGCTTAGTGTAATCCACAATAACCATATGTGTGCTTATTGGTGCTGCTTCACAGCGGGTTCTAACACTCCTGATTACTCTCAGCTGGGGACGTCTCCGCTCCACCTGGCTGCGCAGCACGGACATTACTCCACCGCCGACGTCCTGCTGAGGGCCGGGGTCAGCAGGGACGCTCGCACCAAGGTGGACCGCACGCCGCTGCACATGGCGGCTGCCGAGGGCCACACGGTGATCGTGGAGCTGCTGGTCCGGGTGAGCGCGCTGTAAAGAGTCCTTGTTCCTTAGGAAGGTTCCTATCTGAGTGTCCTCCATGAGTCCTCTGGTGGTTCTCAGTCTGAGCCGAACTACAGGTGCAGTTTGACAATGCATAGAATACATATTATACATGTGGTCCACACCCTGCTTCCTCCCTTGTTAGCATGGGGACGTTTTATTAGGAGGTGTAAAATACACAAGAACCTTAAAGGAAACGTCTGACCCTTCAGAGCGGCGCTGACATCAACGCCAAAGACATGCTGAAGATGACGGCGCTGCACTGGGCGGCGCAGCACGCTCACCACGGCGTCGCCGAGACGCTCATCAAGCACGGCGCCGACGTGCACGCGCTCAGCAAGTTCGACAAGACGCCCTTCGACATCGCCGTGGACGTCCAGAACACCGAGCTGATGCTGCTGCTGCAGGTGACCCCGACCTTTGACCTCTGGGCCGGCTGGCCGTACATGTTTATGTGTGCGTATAGAGTTTAAACCGAAATATAGAATTCTTGCCTTTGTAGCTTGTGATCAATATTGTTGATTGATTTCTGAATGCATCCAAAACTAAAGTCATAAACGATAAACATCGAGTGCTGGAGAGCACACTGCTGACCTTTGACCCCCGGCCCTCAGGAGGGAATGCAGAACCAGGTGAACATGAACCAGGTGAGCATGAACGTGGAGACGAGCACCACCAACCAGCCGCAGTTCATCATCCAGGGCATCCCGGGCATCCAGGGGGGGGTGGTGAACCTGGCCGAGCTGCTCAACAAAGCCAACGCAGGTTCGACCCCCGGCCAAACGCCACCTTTGCCTTCTCTTTCTCCTGAAGCGCTGACCTTTGTGTCTTTCCCCCCAGGCGACTCGGAGGAAGCGATGGCCGCCAACGCCCTGGACTCCAACATCCAGCACGCCACCGTGGTCAACGAGGGGGGTCAGAGGGTCATCACCATAGTGACGGATCAACACGGCAACCTGCAGACCACCGGGGGGATGGCGCCGCCCTTCTTCGTCACCATGCAGCACGGACAGCAGAGTACGCCCCCCCCCCCCCTGTGTGTGTGTGTGTGTGTGTGTGTCGTTGATGATGCTGTGTGTGTGTGTGTGTGTGTGTGTGTGTGTCGTTGATGATGCTGTGTGTGTGTGTGTGTGTGTGTGTGTGTGTGTGTGTGTGTGTCGTTGATGATGCTGTGTGTGTGTGTGTGTGTGTGTGTGTGTGTCGTTGATGATGCTGTGTGTGTGTGTGTGTGTGTGTGTCGTTGATGATGCTGTGTGTGTGTGTGTGTGTGTGTGTGTCGTTGATGATGCTGTGTGTGTGTGTCGTTGATGATGCTGTGTGTGTGTGTGTGTGTGTGTCGTTGATGATGCTGTGTGTGTGTGTCGTTGATGATGCTGTGTGTGTGTGTGTGTCGTTGATGATGCTGTGTGTGTGTGTGTCGTTGATGATGCTGTGTGTGTGTGTGTGTGTCGTTGATGATGCTGTGTGTGTGTGTGTCGTTGATGATGCTGTGTGTGTGTGTGTGTGTCGTTGATGATGCTGTGTGTGTGTGTGTGTGTGTGTGTGTGTGTGTGTGTGTGTGTGTCGTTGATGATGCTGTGTGTGTGTGTGTGTGTGTGTGTGTGTGTGTGTGTGTGTGTTGTTGATGATGCTGTGTGTGTGTGTCGTTGATGATGCTGTGTGTGTGTGTGTCGTTGATGATGCTGTGTGTGTGTGTCGTTGATGATGCTGTGTGTGTGTGTGTGTGTCGTTGATGATGCTGTGTGTGTGTGTGTGTGTGTGTGTGTGTGTGTGTGTGTGTGTGTCGTTGATGATGCTGTGTGTGTGTGTGTGTGTGTCGTTGATGATGCTGTGTGTGTGTGTGTGTGTGTGTGTCGTTGATGATGCTGTGTGTGTGTGTGTGTGTGTGTGTGTGTGTGTGTGTGTGTGTGTGTGTGTGTGTGTGTGTGTGTGTGTGTGTGTGTGTGTGTGTGTGTGTCGTTGATGATGCTGTGTGTGTGTGTGTGTGTGTGTGTCGTTGATGATGCTGTGTGTGTGTGTGTGTGTGTGTGTCGTTGATGATGCTGTGTGTGTGTGTGTGTGTGTGTGTGTGTGTGTGTGTGTGTGTGTGTCGTTGATGATGCTGTGTGTGTGTGTGTGTGTGTCGTTGATGATGCTGTGTGTGTGTGTGTGTGTGTGTGTCGTTGATGATGCTGTGTGTGTGTGTGTGTGTGTCGTTGATGATGCTGTGTCTCCACAGTGCTGGCGGTGCCGGCCAACGCAGTGACGGAGGAGGTGGTGACGGAGGAGGCTCAGGCTCCGCCCTCCAGGAAGAGGAAGCTGGAGATGATCAACAACCACGACACGGGAGAAACGGTGAGAAGGTCCAACTGACAAGAATAAATATTATGAATATATATATGTTCATAATATTCATGATTTATATTTCATTAACTAAAGTTGAACAAAATGTGAAGTATTTGATGAGCTCCTCCTGCTCCTCCTGCTCCTGTAGGAGCTGCTGCAGAGGCAGCTGCAGGAGGCCAACAGGAAGGCCCAGGAGTACCGGCAGCAGCTGATGCGTAAGGAGCAGGAGGCCGAGGAGTACCGGGTCAAGCTGGAGGCCATGTCTCAAACTCAGGCCAACAACGCCGCCGCCGTTGCAGCCGCCAACGCCGCCAGCCCCGAGGAGGTGGTGGGGGGGGAGGAGGACGAAGAGGAGGCGGCCGGCATGGTGGAGGAGGAGGGGGAGATGGTGGTGTTACAGGAGGGAGGCATCATCATGGAGGGAGAGGAGGGCCAGGTAACGTTGGTGGAGACGGGCGGAGACACAACGGAGGTCAGCTCCTAACGGGGGGGGGGGGGGGGTCTCCAACAAAAAGACAACATGGAGGAGGAGGAGGAACAAAATGGTCCGTCGTCTTTTTCAGCAGGAAGAGACGGACTTTAGTGTCTGAGTTCCTTCTCTAAGTGGACGCCAGATGGAGGGAGGAGGCGGAGCCAGAGGCTTCTGGACCTCTTCTGTTTCAGTCTGAATTACAGCTTGGGGGGCTGAAGGCGGCCATGTTTGTCCCTGTTTGCTTCCCCTGGACAGTCGTACAGAACATTGAACCTGAAACGCTCACCAAGACGTAAGACTTAATATTTTCCTCCTTTTTTTATTTGTTTTCTGGAACTTCGAGTGTTGATCTCCTTTAAATCCATTTTATTTCTGTGGTGTTTTTGTTCATCTGATGTCGTCATAACTCTAAAGTCTTGATCACTTGGGGCCCGTTTGACCTTCTTTTAAACCCATTTCCTCAAACCTTGCTGCACTATTTTGCGTCGCCAAACAAACGCCTTTTTCCTCTCTCGGATTCTCTGGACACTAAAATAACTTTTACATTTCATGTTTTGGTTCTGATGTCATCATGTGAAGGGAAACCAAACGGAGCGACCACATTCATCATGGAAACCTTTATTCACTAATTATTATTTTAGCGAAATCCATCTTCAGCTCGTAATCGTTTTCATATTTTGAAGATTATTACTTTAGCTTAAAAGATTCCCACAAAATGGATGTTTATAGAAGAGCATTCGGATCAGAACGAGGCAGACGTCTGAAATCGATTCTGTTGATAAAGTCGGTGAACAAATAGACTTTCAGAACATCTTTTAAGGAGCCTCCTGATTGGCTCCTCGTCTCTGACGGGGGGGGCGGCGTTGAGTACGATATTTTTATGAACAAACCGTAGACCTTTTTCTATGTACATATGAAGTTGTATTTTTGTAACTGTACCTGAATGCTTCACCGTGACCACAACAACAACAACGACGATGATGATGATGATGATGATGGCGATGCCTTTACTGGTAATCTGAAATATAAACACTTGCTTTTTTGAACTTTGTTGTGTTTTTCAATGCTTTTCAAGTTCAGTGTAAACTGCTTCAGAAAGGGAGGTAACTAAAGCTCAGGATCAGTCGCTATGGTAACTGAGCCTGTGAACCTCACCTGGTCAGGAGCAGGTGTTCTTTCACAGGCTCCTCCCCCTGACAGCAGCCAGCCAATGACACAGCGCGCTTTCATTTCCTCATTCATTCATCCTCTGAATCAGTTTCCACATATGAACAAAATAAGATCCTGTTACGTTAAAGACTAAAGTGTCTTCTGGAACATGGACGTCCTTTTCTGGACGACCCTGTTGATGAAGAAGTGGTTTCACTTCACAGGGTGTTAAACGTTGGAGAGAATATTGAGCCCTGATCAGATTTATTCTCTTTTCCAGATAAATACTAGTTTCTTCAGTCCATCAAATATGTCCAAACCTCCCTGTCCTCATATGACTAACGTCCCCCATCGTGGACGTGCTCTCTCATCACAGCACATTCTTTGTGTCGTATCACGTTTCCTTTACAACGTGATGGAGAATATCAGTAAAGCTGCTGTTTGCAGAGCTGTGAGGAAACGTCTTTGTTCCCTGGACACAAACCAGTAAGAACCATTAAAGAGGAATAAAACACATTATAGGTCCAGTACCATTGGACCGGTTAGTGTTCTAGTGGTTAAATATGAGCATGGTGTGTGTGTAGTGTGTTCTAACACAGTGAATCAGTCACATGTGTGATTTATGATGAGTTTGTACATTAAATATTAAGCCTTGTTTCTGTCTTTTGCTGCAGTAGCGTGTTGCTTTGGTTCTGATCACGGTTCAAACTCTTGCATTAATATTTACACCTCAACGGGGGGGACGTGTGCGACCGATTGTGTGTGGTCGTTGTCATGGTAACTCGTATCACGGCTCCATTCATGCTGCCTTCAGTGCAAACGCTCGACTCTGAGTTGATTGAACCAAATCTAAACAGCTGATCTGAACCCAAAACTCAGAGTTACGGGTTTGACTCCTTGAAACGGAGCCTTCAACTCATCATGAAGCGTTCAGGCGATGATGATTTAAAAGTGATGAAGATTGACATTAAAACATGTTTATAGATATCCTTTTACTTGTATTTCTTTCTTTTGACGTTTAAAGTCATAATTAAGTGTCGACCCTTTTGAAAAAAATCAAATTCAACATAAATATGACAAGCTGATTCATTCTATTAAAAAGGTGTTGATAGTTTTTTAACGTGTTCTGAACATTTATTTTTCATCTTTAAGGCCCAAATTACCTCCGGAGCAGCTAATCAATTGACCTGTTGCCTCCAAGGTCAAGAGGTCAACCACCTCTTCTCTTCATTCTCCAGACGGTGGATTAATGTTTTTATTTAATGCATTTATCTTAAATTAACTTTTATTATATATTATGACTGTTCATAATCTGATAATCTAAAATGAAACGAAAACAATATTTTCTAATTTACTATACTTCAAAACTTATTGATATATATTCTTAATTTATTGTTTTTTATAACCATGGAAAAATCCATGGAGTGAAGTAAAAACGGTCATATGGAATCTTATTCATAAAACAATTGTTTAACAATATACTAGTTATATATTTTTTATTATTACCACGTAATGGAATAAAAGTATAAAGTATCACAAAATAGGAGTACGGTACATCAGGTTGTACTTTAGTTAATGTCCTTCTATCGTTGAGGATTTTATTTTCTCGTTCATTTAGTAGTTTTTTTATTCTTAGCTAAATGTTTTTGTATTGTTGTTAGGGACAAAAAGGGGATTCGATGTGGTCGTTTTAATGTTTAAACATCGCTTCATTCGGTGATGCGATGAATCATGTGTGTGATCATATGTGTTTGATCATACATATATATGATCAAACACATATGATCACACATATATGTGATCATATGTGTTTGATCATATATATGTGATCATATGTGACACTACGCCGCCATGAAGCGGGTTATTCCTGCCAGCTGGCGGATTAGTGCCGATCCGTCCTGATCGACGGGCCGGCCGACCAATGAGAGGCGGCGCAGAGGTGCGTTGGGGGCGGGACCGCGTGCGGGGTATCATGGAGGATCAGTGGGCGAACTGTGGGCATCAGAGGAGAGCAGACCGCTCTGATCCCGGAGCAACTGTGACCGCCATGGACATGAAGAAGAGGATCACCCTGGAGCTCAGGAACCGCAGCCCGGCGGAGGTGAGCGCCATCTTTGTTCTAATAACATTCCTATTGTTGGCGGGAAGAGCCCCCCCCCCCCTCCCAACCTCATCACATGGGGTCCAGAAAGTTCTGACCCTCCGTCCTGATCGATCCGTTTGATCAGCTTTCGGCTCGAGTCGTGGATGGATGTCGAAGGATCCCCCCGCCGGTGGAACTCCGTCTCTCACGTTAAACCATTAAACTGCAAGTAACGGTTTACGGCTCAAGTCCCACCGGAGCCCGACCGGTTACCGTTAAACCCCAAAGCCCCCCTGTTTAAACTCGGGTAGTCCGGGACCGGGTAAACCGCTCCACTTCCGGGTCTATGGGGAGTCCGAGCGGGACTTATCGCTGCCTCGCGCCCAACCAGCGGACATTTTAAGCACCAACGGCTTAAAGGCGGGAACGTGTCAACCGTCTCCGCGGGAATCGAACCCGCTGTTCTTCACCGGGCTTTGTCGGTTTGCGCGGTGACGTTTCCCGGGATGGTGTCGCGCGCGGCTCACCGAGGTGGCTTGCAGACGACTCGCGTTCCCCCTGTAGGTAAACCGGGTTACCGGCGGTCTCCGGTTAAACCTCGACGCCCCCCGAGCCGTATTTCTGCGTGTCGTCACGGACCAAAATGGCGTTACTCGACTGGGCGTTAACGTCCACCGGATTACCGACTTAAGAGTCGCATGTTCTTTGACAACATACGAGCTACTACGTGTTATGGCGCCCTGATTGAGTTATTGAACCGGACCGGCTTCCGTTAAAGAAACGCGCTGGTGCTTACCGGCACACTGCGTTCAAACTGAGAACCTTCTGGCGTCATGTTGATGACGCGGGCGACAGATGGCGCGCGTGTGTAAGGACGCTTAGCACACGCAATGTGCAAGTAAGATTACTGTAGGTTAAACTGCACACACACACACACACACACACACACACACACACACACATCCCCCAACGCGCGGCCTGCAGGCTGAGCTGTGCGCGTTACACGCAAACATTGAGGGTGGTTAGTAAGAACCAGAGGGAACTCTGGGTAATAAGGAGAGGGCTCTATTTCCTCTGTGTATTTTGCTCATAATTCCAGCACTCTGACGTCATGAGGTGTATCAATCGAGACCAGAAGGTGATTGACAGGCGTCTGCTTTAATCAGGCAAAATTCCCCCATAACTTCCTGTAACAATAATTACAATTTAGTCAACGCTAACTTTGTAGCTGCATTAATCTGCTTGATTTGCCACCGGATGTTTGGATTCTCGCCTTGACGCGAGCAGGAAGAAAGTGTAGAACTTCTTGATCAGACCTGTGAGTGACGGAGAGCCTCCATCACCATCGCAGGCTCTAAAGAAATAAAAGTAAAACGTTAGCTACGAAGGCGTGCTAGCTAGCTAACGTTACATAACGTTGGACGTAGTGCAGTCAGTGAGATGTTTCCTCTTCTCATAAGTTACTGCCATCTTTTGGTCAACAATCCTCTATTTGGGTAAAATACAGTTAGTTGGACTGTAGTCGACGGTTCAAGGTTTAAATGTGTTGTTCTTTGTTTTTACAGAAGCATGAAGTAATGATGCTGTGATGCAAAGACATATAATAATATTATTCAAGCTGTTTGACATTGCTTCACATAATGCTAAACACAAGAAACTACAAAGAAATAATGAAATTGAGAGAGTCTGACTTGTTTCCTGTGTGTTTTGTTGACTAATGGTTGCAGCTCTATTGTAGAACAGATCAATAGATGGATGGAGCAGAGCCCCTAGTGGCGGCTAAAGGAACAGCACATTGAGCGGTTATGAACGTGACGAGTCCTGTGTGTGTCATGTGTCCTGTGTGTGTCATGTGTCTCCATCAGATAGCAGAGCTGGTGGTGGACAACAGTCGCTCTGCGGACGGAGAGGTGGAGGGTCTGACGGAGGCCTTCACGGAGCTCGAGTTCCTCAGTATGGTCAACGTGGGCCTGAGCTCGCTGGCCAAGCTGCCCTCACTGCCCAAACTACACAAGGTAACGCATGCACACACACACACACACACACACTGTGGGACCTCTCCTTCCTGGTGTCATTGATCGGGTGATATTGATCCATTAATCAAAGAGTTCACTGCACGTAAACTCATCACTGGACCTTCATGCAGCTATCGGATTAGCAAAAATGTTTTGTACCTTTTTCATAATCTGAGTAGTGTACATGTGGTGTGTTTACGCGCTGTGTGTGTGTGTGTCTCTCGTTGTGTAGCTGGAGCTTAGTGACAACAACTTGTCCGGCTCACTGGACACTTTGTCGGAGAAATGTCCGAACCTGACGTACCTGAACCTCAGCGGGAACAAGATCAAAGAGCTGAGCAACGTGGAGGCGCTGGTTAGAGCACACACACACACACACACACACACACACACACACACACACACACACACACACACACACGTCTAATAATGGACTCACAAACCATCTGTGAAATGTTACAAAAAGACCCTCTAAGATGTTCTTCACTAACGCAGCAAAACCTGAAGAGCCTCCAGAGTCTGGACCTCTTCAACTGTGACATCACGTCCCTGGAGGACTACAGGGAGAGCGTGTTCGAGCTGCTGCCTCAGGTCACCTACCTGGACGGCTTCGACCAGGAGGACAACGAGGCGCCCGACAGCGAGGCCGACGACGAAGGTCAGTCCCGCCGCCGCCGCCCCACACCAGAACCAGAGCTGGTCCACCGTCTGAACCCGGTCTCTGTTACAGACGAGGACGCAGAGGACGGGGCGCCACCCGCCAGAGAAGAGGAGGAGGAGGAGGAGGAGGAGGAAGACGACGAGGACGAGGACGGCTCGGAGGGGGCGGGGCTGAGTTTCCAGCCGAACCGGGCCCATCAGGTGGGTGATGAAAGCTTGTTGAGTGTGATGATGATGATGATGAAGAGCACAGTGTCTGATGACAAGGTTTATTTTCAACAATTTTCACATTTGAATGAAAACTTTTGTATTAATGACTTGCTCTAAATGGGTATTATTCTGCTCAGCCTGGTCACATGACTTGAAGGTCACTTGACTTGAAGGTCACATGACTTGATTCCGATGAATAGATTCAGAGCCAACCAGAAATGAGCTGCGTGTTTTATTTTGAAAGTATCGACTGTCTTCTTCCCCTCAGGTTGACGACGACGACGATGATGATGACGATGATGATGATGAAGAGTTTGTGGAGGAGGAGGAAGGTGAGTGAAGCGTCGGCCTGCTGATCTGATTGGTCGGACCCCCCTCCCCTCTCTGAATGTCCCTCTCTCCGTGTGCAGAGGAGCAGGCCGGCCTGCAGGGAGACAAGAGAAAGAGAGACGTGGACGACGAAGGCGAGGAGGACGAGGACGAAGACGAATAGCTGGTCCTGAGCCGTCTTCTTGTCCGTCCTGGTTGGTCACTCTCACGCTCCTCCAGACGGACGTCCGGGCCGCGTCTCCTCGGCTGGTCTCCTTCCCTGTCACTCTTTATTTTTAGATAATAATATATAAGAAGATTTTATCGGAACTTGTGTCCCTTTTAAGACCCGGTCCTCGATCAGTCCCCCCCCCCCCGATCCTCTTCTAACGTCCACCAGCCCCAAAACTAGACTACAGAATGATGTCACTTCCTGTCTCCTCTCCAACGTCAGCGCGAGCCTCTGCAGACAGAAAAGCCCTCAGTAGCAACAGGACCAATCTGGTCCAGGGGTCTCGTAATCACAGATGGCTTCTGGGAAACAGGAAGTGATGAGATCATCTGTCCATCTTCAGGAGCTTCCCGCTGGACGGCGGACCGGATCCAATCCGACCCAGAAGGGCTCCTCCCTCGTCAGGGTCTGTGTGTGTTTGATTTGTTCTAGAGGTTCTCCTGGGGGATGTAGTCCTGATGTCTTTGTTTTGTTTTGAAGTGTCGTGGAAACCAAACTATCCTGTGAAATAGGAGAACCCTGAAGGCCTCGCGTGAGCCTGGCAATGATTGACAGAGGATTTGTAGATGAAATGTAGGCGTTATGATGACACCGCTGCGTGGGGTATCAAACCCTCGATTATGAATTCTGATCCATCAGTGTGAGCATTTGATTGATTGATCATTGATCCACTGTCTCAGGTTCTTTTGTCCTGAAGAAACAGAGCTTTGACTTTTAACTAAACTGCTGTAGACTTTTAAATTCTCTCGTTTTATGCTCTTTTAGGTTCAGATCTGCTGTAATACTTCTACACAGTCGGTGTGACACAATCCCATTCAACCCAAAGCTGTCAGTCGACCAATCAGAGCGCTTCAGGGCAGGCGTGGGTGGGTTATCTTAGAGTTTGATTGACAGATGGTTCTTCCAGTCACCTGCCATGTTTTTCAGTGTCAAAGGTCGCACCCTCTTAAATCAGTTTGAACCGGTTTCTACGGCGATACTGTAAATAGACTTTCAGCTTAGTTTCAGGTTTGTTTAATTTTCTAATGAATATAAATCATTTTACAGATGGTTTTTTGGGATCCAGGTGACGTCTTTGACCTTTTACCCCGGCCGCTCCTGTGCCAGCGAGGGGGGGGGGGGACGGGTTTACTGTGTTACTTTTTGTGTGCTGTAACTAAAACGTGTGGAGTTTTGAATTAAAAAAAAATGTATAAAAGTACCAAAATGTTCACCTGAATTCATCCAGTGAAGTTTGTGTTGAGAAGAAGGGGCGGGGCACTGGGGGCTTCTAATGAAGCCATAACTCCGCCTCCTCCACAGGTGTGAGTCCCAGGTGAGTCCATGGCCGTTTCTCAATATGCGTTCTTGTGTGGACTTTTGTTCTCGTGGACTCGTGAAACGTCATTAGTCGCAGCCCGAGTACTGTTCCAATTCTCAAGTCCGCATCTGGCCGAGAACGGTCATAATACCCGGATGTGGCTCGCCCCGCCCATTTTACCGGGCATGCATCGGAGCAGGCTCGTCTGTTCTTGTGAGAGACATATATCCCAGAATGCATTTCACCTCAGCAACAGGCAACGACGACAGAGGAAAATAAACACAACTTTATGTCGAAGTTTATAAATACTACTTTTTTTAAGTAACGTAATGTAATTTTCGGACTGAGTAGTAAAATGTTTAAGTCAAAAACTAAAATAAAAACGTATTAGCAAGACCAGCTGACGTGGTGACGTCATCAAGTCAGCTGCTGTTCCAACTGCGGAAATGACCGTTCTCCGTTCTCCCGAACCTGCGAGTCAGGACTCCCGAGTCTGTCTCCCGAGTCTATTCTCGCGGGAACGCGAGTCCGTTCTCGCCGTCTTAGGTATTGAGAAACGGCCCATGAGTTTCATCAAAGCCATTGTTTACACATTCTATTCAACTCAAAGAAATATTTACTGTTGAATGAGGTTAATATACAGTATTTTAACCCGGGTAGATGAAACAAAAAAATACAAATAAACAGTGTTCCTTTTAAATAATTATCAATATCAAATCCAATTACATTTAATTTCTTCTAAATATTCTAATTTCAAATCTGAACAATAAATCTCAAATTATGATGTATAACATCCACTTTGAAAATGATTAAATTCAATCAACTGAATTAAAATAATTAGTGTGAGTGCGTGTGTGTCCTGTAGGTGGCGCTGTGTTCTTTCTCTTCACTGAATCGAACGCTTCTATATGTCCTCGTCTCTGATTGGCTGCTGCACGGACGCGTTTGAGACGTGCACGCCACTCTGATTGGTCGATGGGTGTCAGCTGATTGAGGGCGTGTGTTCTTTCATCTTTGCTATGATCCAATTCTACAGTAAAGTAACGAATTCACCTCAGAGGGTTTTAGCGTCTGTACGCACGCTCTCACCGGAAGCCGTGCGTGCGTGTCTGGGTGTGAGCGTGCGTGTCTGGGTGTGAGCGTGCGTGTTTGGGTGTGAGCGTGCGTGTCTGGGTGTGAGCGTGCGTGTTTGGGTGTGAGCGTGCGTGTCTGGGTGTGAGCGTGCGTGTCTGGGTGTGAGCGTGCGTGTCTGGGTGTGAGCGCGCGTGCGTGCGTGCGCTCCTCTGAAATATTTACTTTCTGACTTGAAAGCTTTGCTCATCATGTTATTTTCATACGAAAGCTGTGCTGTCATTGGACGATTCATGATGACATCACTCTGCGTTGTTGACGTCATTGTCCACTTCCTCCTCTTCTTAAACTCCCTCTTCCTGTTTTTCCTCCTCCAACTTTTCCTTTTCCTCATACTCTTCCTCCTCTTATTTAAATTGATGTTCTAAAGTTAAAGTATCAGTATCAGAATGTACTCATCAAATAAATATATTATTATTCTATTATTCGTTATGTTTAGTGTCAAAAAGTCAAAATACTCTATTATTATCAATGCTTATAATAGAGTAAGAATGATGTTGTGAGAATTAAACAAGGTCGAGGTTTGAACACAAGCTGCAGGGCTGTGAGTCACAATGAACGCACACACACACACACACACACACACACACACACACACACATCCCCCAACACACTCTCTCACACACACACACACACACACACACACAGACACACACATCCCCCAACACACTCACACACACACACACTCACACACAGACACACACATCCCCCAACACACTCACACACACACACAGACACACACATCCCCCAACACACTCACACACACACACACACACAGACACACACACACATCCCCCAACACACACACACACATCCCCAAACACACTCACACACACACACACAGACACACACACACATCCCCCAACACACACACACACACATCCTCCAACACACACATCCCCAAACACACTCACACACACACACACAGACACACACACACATCCCCCAACACACACACACACACACATCCCCCAACACACACTCACCTGTTTTAAATGAGAACACATTGTAGCACTGACTGTGTTAATAAAAGATGTAATACCCCCCCCCCTGTAAATCATTTATGGGATTAGTTGAACACGAACGAGAGGTTTTGTAAACACACGTGTGAGGAATCTTAAATGTGACTAAAAATATTCCAGATTTACGTCTTCATCAAGTTTCATGTCCAACATGTTGACACCATTAGCATGCTAGCATGGTCTTTGTGCTAAGCTAAGCTAACCATGCCCCATGGAACAAAGTCAAAGGAGGATTCATAAATAATGTCACACAAAAACACAGAACATTAGTCATTAAGAAATGCTCACACACACACTCACACCATCACGAGCGCGCACACACACACACTCTCTCTCTCTCAGGTCAGTGAGCTGTAATGCCGAGCAGATGTAGGGCAGTACAAACGTTATCGCTCCATTACACAACTCCACCTCGACAACACGCACACACACCCACAGATTGTGTGTCTGTCCTCAATGATGACGCTCTCTGGGCTGTCAGCCAATAGCGTAGCTGGATGTAATTTCTGCGTTTGTGACCAAATTCTAGATTTTAAAAATCTGAATCGATGTCACGTTTTAAGATATTAAAGCTAAATTAAAACATGTGTGAAGAGGATCAAAGGAAAGTTAAAGGCATAACCCTGCGCATTATTTTGAGAGTAAAATCACAGAGCAGCTGATCCCTGAAACCGAATCAAGCACTGAGCATAGAACCCACAACCCTGGACTCAGCCGGGGATCGAACCCACGACCCTGGCCATCGCTCTGTGGAACCTTCAGAATGATCTGATCTGCTGGCAGCTTTCTTCATCTCATTTTATTCTGCATGTGAAAACGGAGACTCATGAAACGGAAAATAAACATTTTTCTTACCCACAATGCATTGAATACATACCGTAACATGATTTAAAAACATCAATGTACAAACCTTGAGTGAAATAAACTGAGCGAAGAGAAAAAACGCAGTGGCATTTAAAGTAACTTTTAACTGTAAATGTGCTTCAACTTTCAAATAAATCAACATAAATACATTTGTTCAACAACTTTACTCACAGTGACGAGTTCTTCTGCATGACATCACAGACAAGAGAAACAAATGTGAATATTTCAGCTGAGAAAAGCTTGGCTCATATTTATTCCCTTAGCCCTTCATGTCCTCCATATTACAAAAAGTGCATGTTTTAATATAGAAAAAGACATATTGTTGTGCAGCTAACAATCACTTCTAATTGTTCAAAAATGTCAAACCTGAACATTTTTATTATATTTAGTTTGATGACTCAGTTAAACTGAGAGATTTAATCTGTGGAAGTTAAGATAAATTAAAGTGTTGTTTGATAAGAAATATTTATGTACACATCGCAGGGTCTATGACATCGATTTGAATCTTTTAAGTAACTTTATCCTCATTCTCTTAAAACTATTGGCAGGGATTTCACAGACTGTAAACCCCTCTGACTTCTCTGTAGTTTGTGAAATTTGTTTTTTTTATACAAATAAAATGAATTGCTTCATATCTAAAAATGTTCTTGAGTCCTGATCCTCATGTTGCATACTGGTAAGTTAATATTGCATGAAAAGATAAACCATTTCATCCCATCAGGGTCCAACACGTGGAGAGTGAGGGAAGACCGATTATTGCTTCTTCTCCTTGTGTAGAACTTCAATATCAAACTCCCTGATTCTCCTCTAAACATCTGTGAAATCTGAGATGAAATTTGTCATCAGAGATCCAGACGGATGTGAAACAGTATAAATGATCAAATCGATCAGGAAACAGACCTCAAGGGTTCAAAATCACCTGCTGGTAGGAAACAATGTGCTCGTCAGTGCCTTTGTGTTTTTGTCTTATTAAAAAAGTTCCCTTTTGTATAAATGTTGACATCTTTGATTGAGGAAAAAAGTCTCTTTAAAAAGACAAGACAGTTTTTTTTTTTTATATCTTCCAAAAATACCTCCTGGTGTCTCTGAACTCCACGGAGCGGCTTAAAAGAAGAAGAAGAAGAAGAAGAAACGTGCAGCACAGGTAGAGAAATGAAGAAGAGCCGGGAGACTGTGGACTAATCCAACGTCCCGCTGAGACCTCCTGGTCACGGCGTCTCCGACTCGTCCTCCTCTTCGGGTGAGTTGGGGGAGGGGGGCGTGTCCTCCTCCTCGGCCGCCGTGGTTGCCCGGGGCAACCCGGCCGCCGCTGCCGTCAGCGACATCTTCTCGTAGGTCCTCCGGCGCTGCCGCCGCAGCGTCTGGCTTTGCAGCTCCTTCACCTCCTGCAGGACCTCCTGCGCCTCCTTCCACGACGACACAGCCTCCTCCAGGAGACGGCCCGCCTCCTCGCGCCTCCTCTTCACCTGCGGGTCTTCCTCCGGCAGCAGGGGGTGTTCGTTGGGGTTTTTGGGTGACTTGAAGGATCCCGAGAAGCTCGGTGAGTTCTTCTGACTCGGACACGGCGAATCCTTGCTGCTCCCGGGACGAGGAGAGGGGGGCTGACCCCCCCGCGGGGAGTCGGGAGGGGACTCGGGGCACTTGGGTGCAGGAGAGTCGTGCTCCTTGCCGAGGCTCGAGGAGCCTGAAGGAGCCCTGAGCCTGGGGGAGCGGACGGCGTTCGTCCGAGGAGACTCGGTGGCTTTGGGGGCAGGCGAACGGGATCCTCTGGAGCGGTTCTTCTTGGCTTTGGACCGAGGAGACTCTCGCCCTCTCAGACGAGGAGAGTCTTTGCCCCTGAGGCGAGGAGAGTCGCTGCTCCGGCTCCTCGGAGATCCGGATGACCTGCTGAAGACATTAATCCCACCAAGAGGATCGCAGTGATTACTTTGGCCTCCGAATGCGAGCTCCTCTTCATCCTGAGAAGGACAGGAACAGGACAAACCGACCTCCAGAACTTCATGGGTCAAGATATTAGTGAAAATAATAGAAACCTGGAGTGAGGCGAGTCAGAGCCCCTCAGGTGGTGGAGGCAGGGGGAGTCGATGCCCTTCAGGTACGGTGAGCTGCCTCCTCGTTCTCGCTCTGCTTGGGCCTTCTGCAGCTCCTGTGGATCACAGCAACACGTTTCAGCAGGACTTGCTTCTGGAGACAGAACCGTCTCAGCGCACAGGTGGACCAATGAAAACAGAGCGAGGCGTCTTACCTGCAGCCTCATTTCCTCCAGCAGCTCCTGGGCTCTCTGCATCCTCTGAGCGATGAGGCTCTGCAGCTGACCGACCGGCTGAACCACCGAGCCGCCGCCCGCCACCTCCTCCTCCTCCGCCGGACGGCGCCGAAGGGCCGAGCGCAACTCGGAGCGAATCATCGCCGGCCTGAGGAGCGGATTGTGAGGAGTGAAGAACAAACTGTTTTGGATTCACTGCACTCATGTGAGTATATGTAAATGGGTTTTTTCATGTTCACCTGGAGGAGAGGACTTCGTCCAAGGAGGCGCAGCGGCTCCGGCCCTGCATGCTGAACCTCTTCCCCGGTTGGGGCGTCTGAGCCTTAAGGACCTGAAAGGTGACACAAGTCTGCTGTTTGTACTAAAATGACTCACGGCCTACAAGAAGCAAGAGTTTCCCCACCTGCACCTGCTGGATTTTGAGGACCTTGGAGGCCTCCAGGTGGGGCTGCTTGCCCCAGGAGAGCTCGCTCCCCCTGGGCAGACTGCTGGTCTTCACCTTGGGCTCCTTGGGGGTGGCCCGCAGCTTGGACACATCCGTGCCGGCTCGCTGACGGACGCCGACCCCCCAGGACCCGACGCTGGCCACCTGTCCGCACGAGCCCCCCCATCGCGGGTCCACCTGAAAGTTCTCCCAGGACTCGTAGTCGGGGGGGAAAGCATCCTCCTCGGCCACCAGGTCCAGGGTCAGCATGCCGTGGGAGGAGGTGGATGCCTGGGGAGAACAACACGAGGGGGTGTGCTTAAAAAACAACCACTAGGACACCAAAATGGGAGGAGTACAACAAGAGATCCGGGTACCACGGCCATGAGGTGTCCTCGGGTGGGCAGCCGGCGGCCGTGAGGGATCTTCACCCGGTCTCTGGTGGGATGGACCAGCGCACTGTCCTCCTCGATGGTCACCTGTACAAAGACATGGGATCTGATCCTGGAGCAGGAGACCTGGATCAATTGTAGACTTCTTCATGAGCTATTTGAAGCGTTATCAGAGTCACCAAGGTCCCTGGTACCTTACCTCGTCCAAAACGCGGTTCTTGGCTTTGATGATGGCCACGTTCAGGGCATTGACCCACGATTCCTTTTCCTCAGGACTCACCGCCAGAAACACAAGGTTAGGAACCTGTGAAGAGACCAAAGGTTAAGCAGAGCTGCTGGTCCATATGTATTTATATATAAATATAACTATATATACTTTTCGTGGTGTAACGGACCACCGTTGATCGACACAGTTCCTCCTCCAACAGTCGGTGACATCATCAATGTTTTTCTAGTAAACAGCCGTAATGTTAGCGGCTAACCAACGGAACTCATCATTATGATGCGTTCAGGCTCTGCTCAATGAAAATGAGAACGTTATCGTGATGTGTTCAAAAAATGCTGTGATGTCATCGGACATGATGTCATCACCCTAAAACGGACATGTGAAGGCGGAGATTATCCCGGTAGCGCTTCCTCTAATGGGATTCTGGGGATTAACCCTTTTCATAGAAGAAGAAACACACACAGCGCGGCACCGCACTTGAGGCCGCGAATCCACCAATGAGGCGGACTGAGGAGGGGCCTGGGCCCTGAGGAGGACCCTGGGGGGGGGGGGGCCTGAGGAGGGGCCTGGGCCCTGAGGAGGACCCTGGGGGGGGCCTGAGGAGAGGCCTGGGGCCCTGAGGAGGACCCTGGGGGGGGGCCTGAGGAGGGGCCTGGGCCCTGAGGAGGACCCTGGGGGGGCCCTGAGGAGGAACTCACTATGTTTCCCGGCTGTCTGCAGCGCAGCAGAGTGAAGCGACTGTGGTTCTTCTTGCTGCGACTCTTTGCTTTCCTCAGCTCCTCCGAGCGCTCGTAGTCGGCCAGATCGAAGACCTCCTGCGCCCTCCGCTCGTCTCTCACCTGCAGACACACACACACACACACACACACAACGCAAAGCATCAATGATGAGTAACGATGAACAAGGGGGGGGTCCTTGAGGTGATTTAGGTGGTCGTTGAGAAGGTAGAACGGGTCCTTGAAGAGGTCCTTGAAGAGGTTGAAGTAGTGTTTATAACAGAGAACTAAAACCCTGCAATCGTTGGCGTGGTTACCAGCGGATTGACCTTGAGCTGTGGTGGCAGGTGAGACTGTTTCAACATATGCCCGACAGCCAATCAGAGAGCAGTATTCACACACTGAGGAGCTACTGAGGGGTTAAACAGCATCTTCCCTCAAAAAGGCACATCTATTACTACAGATAATAATAGTAATGAAAACAGTACTACAGATAGTACTGCAGATAGTACTGAAAACAGTACTACAGATAGTACTACAGATTGTACTGCAGACGATGCTACAGCTTGTCCTACACATTCCTGTTATACTAAACAGTCAAAACACAACAGGCGCACACACACTGAAAACTCCAAAACTTCTAATCCCTCCAGACCACATCAACAAGGTCAAACAGGGTCTGTGTGTGTGTGTGTGTGTGTGTGTGTGTGTGTGTCACATGTAGAAGCTGGTGCCGTTTGTCAATATCAGTACAAATGTGATCAATATGACACTCGAGGTTCAGTAATGGAACCAGAAACATTTGCACTATACACATAAACAGACAAATTATTATGTATATATATGTATATAAGTATATACTATATGTGAGTCACATATAGTATATACTTATAATATAGTGTTGTGAATAGTTTGTCTCATTATGTGTGTAATTAAGTTCATAAATATATAACTGTATAATGTGCCTTTTTATCATGTTTCAAATTATTTAAACATATCTATCACTTAGTGTTGTTTTCATGTGAGACATCGTGAGTCTTTACAGCACGACGAGGCGGCGCTGATGACGATAATTCATCGTTCTGCTAATGGCGCGTTTCCACCGAGCGGTACGGGTCGGTACGGTACGGGTCGGTACGGGTCGGTACGGGTCGGGTCTGTCAACCATGATTTGGCGAGCGTTTCTACCGCCAACAGGACCCTTACTTGATGCCGTGGCATTGGACGTAAAGTAGATCGACGTCATTCGATTGCGCAAAAACTGAAAGCAAACCGCAAACAACAATGGAGACAAACAGCCGATCCTGTTCTTGCTTCTCGATATGTGGCTGTTAAAGTAAATGCTGCGCGGCGACATTGTTGTGAAGGTGTTGTAGTTTAAAAATGGCGCTTCGTGTGTGTCTTTCCCCTTACGGCACGCGCAAATGACGACACTCTTTCAACCAATCATCGTTCTGCAGTGAGTCTAGCTCCACCCTTTAGTACCAACCAACTGTGCCAGGTACCCCAACGGAAGGGTACCCAAAAAGTGGTACGGTACGGATTTGATGAGTCTTCTCCCTCCACAGGGGGCTGCTGTGTGTATATGAAACAGAATCTACTCGGCAGTCCTCACCTCCTTGTCGGACATGTACAGGCGGTCTCCTCTCAGGACCACAAACCGGTTCCTCCACAGTTCCCTGAAGATCCCTCGACCGCAGAACTTCCTGATCCAGCCCACCTTCTCCGGCTGCTGGACCACCGGCTGACCCGAGTCCTGAAGGCCCTGAACCACCACAACAAAGGGACAGGGTTCAGAAAGAGACCACAGAGACCCGTAGAGACCACAGAGACCCGTAGAGACCACAGAGACCAGTAGAGACCACTGAGACTCGTAGAGGCCACAGAGACCTGTAGAGACCACAGAGACCTGTAGAGACCAAAGAGACCAGTAGAGACCACAGAGACCCGTAGAGACCACAGAGACCTGTAGAGACCAGTAGAGACCACTGAGACCCGTAGAGACCACAGAGACCAGTAGAGACCACTGAGACTCGTAGAGACCACAGAGACCTGTAGAGACCACAGAGACCAGTAGAGACCACAGAGACCCGTAGAGACCACAGAGACCTGTAGAGATCACTGAGACTCATAGAGACCAGATGAAAAACGTAAAGGCAGGAACGCGTCCTTACAGTCCACCAATGACGGCTTGTATCAGTGGTCAGATTTACGGATTCCTTCCGACAAAAACTCTTCAAACTGATTCATTCTCTCGTAAAAAACTTTTTAATAATGGCTGAATTATGCTATGAAACCGGAAATGTGAGACCTCATGGAAGGTTATAGTCAGCAGACCAATCACAGCCTTAATAATTGGTGACACACACAAGAGGCTCTGTGTGCGTGTCCTTGCGTTTCTCTGAAAACGCAGAAGCACAAACTAGTCTTCAATAGTCTCTTCTCTTTTATTAATCTCATCCAAACCCTTCAGATGGATCTGGTGACCCTCTGGGGGCCGCGGCCCTTAGGTTAAGAACCATTGGACTTAACTAGCAACATAAAGTATTATGGAATGTTATTTTGTTGTACTTTTACTAAAGTGATTCTAAACATAAACCATACATTGAGTATTAAGTTGAAGTATTGTATGTACTACACTCAGTACTTTGTCCTCGATGGAGAAACTTCATGAATATTTAATATGATTTTTATATTTCTACTAACACGTTTCCCTTCATACACTCTTTCTTTTTTTTCTTGATTTGAAAGAATAAGCATGATTGATATTTCGTTATTAGGATCATTTAAACCTTTCACAGACCGATGCAGATGTTGAATGAAGCAGACGGAACACGGTGTTTGGTCCCGCTCGAACGGTATTATGGGATGTTGTGAATCACAGTCACAGGATTATATTATATAAACGGATGAACCGGGAGTCGTACCCTTCCTCTCTGGTTGCTCTTCTTCATCCTCCCGCCGCGTCGGGGCTCACTGACGGTAGCTCGGTGCCGGTGGATCGCTCCCGGTCCCGGTGCCGGTGGACGGTGGATCGTGCAGGCGGTGGGTCCGTTAGTGCGTCCGGTTCCTCCTCTGCTCCGCGTCTGTTGTCTGAATCAAGGGAGCATCCTCCCCGTCTGCGCGTGCGTGCGTGTGCGGGCAGATGCTCACACGTGAACATGCTCGGACACGCGGACGCGCACGTTAGCCTACATTCCAGCAAAAGGAGCCCGACACCGCCATCTAGTGACACGTGCACACGCGCGCACACCTCTAAGACAAAGAGACATTCATTCACGCGACTATTATTGTATTGTAGTATTTTAATATTTATAATATGCCACAGCTGTAATTATAATATATATAATATTATAGTATTATTATAAATATATGCGCAGAGGGAAACAAACGCAGGATGGCCGTGTTCCTTTAGTCTCGCGAGATCTCGGAGGAACGGGACTTGGTTCCAGGAGAACATTCGCGTGCACATAAAGGTTTTTGTGTAAATGTAAGGTAACTATAAATGACTTGTCTCATATTCCAGGGTCTAATTATCTAATTAAAGGTCCATAACTCATCATTAAACACCAAAGTTAGAGGAGGGTTATTTGGTGTAAACACTGCAAACTGACTGAAAATAAAAAGAATACTCAAACGTGATAAGCACAAACACGCCGTCTTTTATTTTAACATAAAATATTCACATTGAAGATCTGAAACCCAAACACACAAGAGGGAGCGATGTCATCTCAACAGGGCTCTCAGCTCAGCGCCGGTTGCTGTGGCGACCGCTTCCTTGCGTTCTGTCACTGCTGTGACCCGTCGTGGTCATCACTTCCTCCAGGAAGCTGAGCGACAAACATTCACATTAGAAATCAACCTCAGTCTTTACTTTGTTTGCTTTTTATTCCGTTAACTTTAGCAGCAATCTACCAGCACCATCAATTACATCACATTCATTTACATTACAGAGAGATGGAGGCATTGTGTGTGTGTGTGTGTGTGTGTGCGTGTGTGTGTGTGTGTGTGTCACCTCCTGGTGTTGTGGATGCTGCTCCCTCCCAGGACGATGCGGACTCCAGGTGTGCTGCGGTTCAGGTTGTAAACAGTCAGCGCTTCTTCATATGTGGCTCCACCGATCAGGAACACCACGATGTCCTGAGGCCTGTAGGGCACACATAGACGTCTATGAGGAAATGACTCTATTTCTGTGTAGTGACCAGCAGGGGGCGACTCCTCTGCTCCCATAGACGTCTATGAGGAAATGACTCTACTTCTGTGTAGTGACCAGCAGGGGGCGACTCCTCTGCTCCCATAGACGTCTATGAGGAAATGACTCTACTTCTGTGTAGTGACCAGCAGGGGGCGACTCCTCTGCTCCCATAGACGTCTATGAGGAAATGACTCTACTTCTGTGTAGTGACCAGCAGGGGGCGACTCCTCTGCTCCCATAGACGTCTATGAGGAAATGACTCTACTTCTGTGTAGTGACCAGCAGGGGGCGACTCCTCTGCTCCCATAGACGTCTATGAGGAAATGCCTCTACTTCTGTGTAGTGACCAGCAGGGGGCGACTCCTCTGCTCCCATAGACGTCTATGAGGAAATGCCTCTACTTCTGTGTAGTGACCAGCAGGGGGCGACTCCTCTGCTCCCATAGACGTCTATGAGGAAATGCCTCTACTTCTGTGTAGTGACCAGCAGGGGGCGACTCCTCTGCTCCCATAGACGTCTATGAGGAAATGACTCTACTTCTGTGTAGTGACCAGCAGGGGGCGACTCCTCTGCTCCCATAGACGTCTATGAGGAAATGCCTCTACTTCTGTGTAGTGACCAGCAGGGGGCGACTCCTCTGCTCCCATAGACGTCTATGAGGAAATGCCTCTACTTCTGTGTAGTGACCAGCAGGGGGCGACTCCTCTGCTCCCATAGACGTCTATGAGGAAATGCCTCTACTTCTGTGTAGTGACCAGCAGGGGGCGACTCCTCTGCTCCCATAGACGTCTATGAGGAAATGACTCTACTTCTGTGTAGTGACCAGCAGGGGGCGACACCTCTGCTCCCATAGACGTCTATGAGGAAATGACTCTACTTCTGTGTAGTGACCAGCAGGGGGCGACTCCTCTGCTCCCATAGACGTCTATGAGGAAATGACGCTGATTGACAGGTCTCTCTTATGCTAACCGCTAGCTGACACAGTTGTTAATGACGGATCACGTGGGCGGGACTAAACCGTACTCTATTAAAGTGTTCTCCATTGAAATTAGCTGCTTAATCAGAACACCTTTAATTCTTTGTTTATGTTTACCGATACCTTTGGAAGACGATAATAACCTTCAAAGATGATCAGATTCAACAGGAAGTACCTCATGAGATGTGTGTGTGTGAGTCACCTGTCTCTCAGGCTACTGGCCCCCAGGTACGGGAACTGACCGTCCTTCAGTCGACCTTTGATCAGCTGATCCAGCGTGTCGTGAATCAGAGGCTGATGCTGAGTGTAGACGTTCTCTACGCCCTGAACACACGGCACCATGAGGTCACAATTCAAGAAGAATAGAGAAGATCAGAAACAACACTATTGGAAAGGAAATGAGTCATATTTAGATTCAACTATTTCAAATACATCAAATATATAATAAAAGGAATCATTTTGTGAATAGAATGTGTGTGTGTGTGTGTGTGTGTACCTTGAGGCCTTTGAAGAACTGCTTGGTTTTGGCGACGGCGTCTGTCGGGGCGATGAGGTCACTTCCTCTGACTCTCTTCCCACCGTACTCCACCATGGACTTCACCATCTGAGAGGACACATGCACACATCGCTGTTCACTTTGACAGCTATTTGTGATTTAGTCTTTTAGATGAAAATGCTTCTTAGTTTTAGTCTCATTTAAAAGTCGCATTAAACTCCTTTTCTTTTCTTCTCAGTCCCACAACCAAAGTTAGAATGGATTTAGTCATAGTTTTTAGGATCGGTTTTCGTCTCGTCTTAGTCATGGAAGAAGGTCCCATGCACAGACTTCTCCCTCCACATGGTATCTATAGCAGGTCCAATCGGGGCCCTGGTGCTGCGTGGTTACCCGGCGGTGGCGCTCTGACACGCCCCTCCGGCTCAGCTCCTCCATCAGGCCGGGCAGGACGCTGCTGCTGTGGCGCTCGTAGCGCAGCGCGTAGAGCATCACCAGGCGCACCGCGTCCAGCTCAGAGAGGCGGGGGCTCTGCAGCAGGCGGCGGAGGCTCTGAGACAAAGGGGACGGGCGAGAGACGTGAGACCAGTAGACCAGTACACAGCGTTGGTGTGGGAGACCAGTGCAGAGGACGGTACCTGCTGGGCGTTGGAGTGGTCGTTCTGACAGGACAGCTCCTGCTCCACCTCGGAGACCTCCATCAGCTGTCGCTCCGACACCAGCCGGGACAATTCCCCCACCACCGTCACATGCTTGGACACGGTGCCCGACATCTTCTTGAACTGAGGGTAGTTATCTACAAAGGCCTGAGAGAGACACGTTGATAGGACACAGAAACAAGAAAGAAGTCCACATTTCCACCAGCTGTCCCTCTGACCTTCATGTCAGTGATGGACTCGAGCTTCTGTTGCTCTTTGGGTTTCTTCTTCTGGAAATCTTCCATCAGGTTTTTAATGTTGGTCCCGATTTCCCCAAAGTTCAGGTACAGGTTCTGCACACACGCATCATGATCATGTGTTGATTGGTGATCCATACGTGTTGTGCAGGTTCTGCAGTCAGACTTACGTTGGCGTAGAACTCGTCGTTCTCTGCAGACAGAACCACCTCCTTCAGGTCTTTGCTGACCCCCGGAACCCTGGAGAGGTCGATCCTGTTGTTGTTGAGACCCAGCAGCTCGTGGACCATCGCCTGGTAGGTCCACTGAGAGTACACATAGTACACACAGTACACACAGGGTCCACTGAGAGTACACATAGTACACAGAGTACACACAGGGTCCACTGAGAGTACACACAGTACACACAGGGTCCACTGAGAGTACACATAGTACACACAGGGTCCACTGAGAGTACACATAGTACACACAGGGTGCACTGAGAGTACACATAGTACACACAGTACACACAGGGTCCACTGAGAGTACACATAGTACACACAGTACACACAGGGTCCACTGAGAGTACACACAGTACACACAGGGTGCACTGAGAGTACACATAGTACACACAGTACACACAGGGTCCACTGAGAGTACACACAGGGTCCACTGAGAGTACACATAGTACACACAGGGTCCACTGAGAGTACACATAGTACACACAGGGTCCACTGAGAGTACACACAGTACACACAGGGTCCACTGAGAGTACACATAGTACACACAGTACACACAGGGTCCACTGAGAGTACACACAGTACACACAGGGTGCACTGAGAGTACACATAGTACACACAGTACACACAGGGTCCACTGAGAGTACACACAGGGTCCACTGAGAGTACACATAGTACACACAGGGTCCACTGAGAGTACACATAGTACACACAGGGTCCACTGAGAGTACACACAGTACACACAGGGTCCACTGAGAGTACACATAGTACACACAGTACACACACCTGGTTGAGCAGTGGTGTGATGGCGTCATCACTTCGGTCCAGGATCAGAAGCAGAGGAGGAACTTCCGTCTTCCTGAAGTCAAACAGCTCGTATTCCTTCGTTATAATTTGCTGATGGACAGAAGACGATAAATCGGCGTGAGAGACGGGACATGAGGGGATATGAGGGGACATGAGGCGTGAGAGACGGGACATGAGGGGACATAAGGGGTGAGAGACGGGATATGAGGGGACATGAGGCGTGAGAGACGGGACATGAGGGGATATCAGGGGTGAGAGACGGGATATGAGGGGACATGAGGCGTGAGAGACGGGACATGAGGGGATATCAGGGGTGAGAGACGGGATATGAGGGGACATGAGGGGTGAGAGACGGGATATGAGGGGACATGAGGCGTGAGAGACGGGACATGAGAGGACATGAGGAGTGAGAGACGGGACATGAGGGGATATGAGGGGACATGAGGCGTGAGAGACGGGACATGAGGGGACATAAGGGGTGAGAGACGGGATATGAGGGGACATGAGGCGTGAGAGACGGGACATGAGGGGATATGAGGGGACATGAGGCGTGAGAGACGGGACATGAGGGGATATGAGGGGACATGAGGCGTGAGAGACGGGACATGAGGGGACATAAGGGGTGAGAGACGGGATATGAGGGGATATGAGGGGTGAGAGACGGGATATGAGGGGACATGAGGGGTGAGAGACGGGATATGAGGGGACATGAGGCGTGAGAGACGGGACATGAGGGGATATGAGGGGTGAGAGACGGTATATGAGGGGACATGAGGGGTGAGAGACGGGATATGAGGGGACATGAGGCGTGAGAGACGGGACATGAGAGGACATGAGGAGTGAGAGACGGGACATGAGGGGATATGAGGGGACATGAGGCGTGAGAGACGGGACATGAGGGGACATAAGGGGTGAGAGACGGGATATGAGGGGACATGAGGCGTGAGAGACGGGACATGAGGGGATATGAGGGGACATGAGGCGTGAGAGACGGGACATGAGACAGGAGCCACGCACAGAGACATCATTCACACACAGCTACAGGAGCCATGTCGGGGTTGTTGAGTGTCCTGCCCAAGGACACATGGACATGCGGGTTAGGAACCACCAACCCTCTGATCGGAGGACCTCACTCACAGGAGGGATCTGGTATGAGAGATATGCAAGATGAGGTGTGGTGTGAGATGGGAGTGTGTTGCCGTGGAGACCTTGACGCTCTCAGCGAGCCGCTTGGACATGTCTGAGGACAGCTGGTAGCGGATCATTGGACATTTCTTCAGAGCGAGCAGGACGGACGTCAGTCCCTGAGTGCAGCGCGCCAACATGGAGGGCTCCCAGCTCCGCCCCTAGAGGGACAGACACATGAGTACAGTGACACGGAAATAAATACCATGTGTAGTGTATATCATATACACACGTGTACACATATGTACATATACACACACACACATATATATATATATATATATATATATATATATATATATATATATTATATTGTTTTGAGTTTCTCACCCTGGCGACTCCCTGCAGGTTGAGGGAGAATAGGTGAGGATTGACAGCAATGAAGTCTCCATAGAACTCCTGCAGACACACACACACACACACACACACACACACACACACACACACACACACACTGTCAACTGGCTGAAATAATAATGTCTTTGTTGTTTTTTGTTCGTCTGGTTTGTTTCCTCATGGTTGAAATGCACTTATTTGCTGTGGATGGTGATGTTTATTTGGCTGTAGAAGTAACAGACCCTGCTGGTGAGAGGCTGAACTACAGGTAAAGGTGTGGAGGGGACAGGTAGAAGGACCCGAGACTCACCTGGACTTCAGCCACCACTTCCTGCTCATCAGCCTCAGCCAGAGCCTTGATCTCACTCTTACTGATCACGTTACTGAAGTCTGAAACACAAAGGCAAGTAGTACAGTAACACTACTACATGCATTCTTTTATTCAGCCTCCATCGGTGACTATAGTCAAATATTGTGCGCTTTAAGTACGCCGAATTATTGATTATCAGCTCCTGTTTGCAGTGAACTCATGGATGAACTGATCAATATCACAGAACCAATGAGAGACTGAAGGAAGCTTTTAAACAGCGCCCCTGTGGCTTTACAGATGTTTGCACTGGATGAGCAGAGAAGAAGGGAGTGCTGGTGATGCAGTGAGGAAGAGGAGGAGGAAGCACACAAAGCTGCTGCCAAACTCCATCCACTCAGGACACAGTCTGAAACCTACAGATGAAGTAGACGCTGTACTTTGGTCTCCGAAGCTCCTGGATCAGATGTTCCACATTTTCCTGCAGAGAGGAGGAGAGCAGAGGCTCACTTCCTGTCATCATCATCACCAAAATCATCATCATCAAGGTGTGGTACCTTGGTGGGCCTCAGGAAGCAGATGGCCTTCAGGTGCTTCATGTTGTCTCTGCTCTGAGAGTCGATGCGTTCAAAGAGGTAAACTTCCTTCTGGAGGATCTCTGACTGAGTGTAGACCACACTCACAATGCTGGTCTGAGGACGCACACACGCGCCCACGCACACACACACACACACACACACACTTTAGTTGTCGATCAACACTTTGAAGTACATGCACACGGTAGAAGTACTCAAACATGGAGAGCTCTCACCGTCTCTTTGTCCATCAGCAGCACCTTCATTCCGGGCCCGCTGTTCTCGATCATCTTGGAAACGTACTGCTTCACCGCGAGCGTCACGTTCATGATTTCGATGCAGAGTAAACAACAACAACAGCAACAACGACGACGACGACGACCGACAACAGCAGTGGCGGAAGCAGCTGTGGAGTCTGTGACAGTCGGGTGAGGATTTTCTCACAAAAATCAGCTGCTCTGCTGCTGCGACAACAACACTGCAGTGGGTTTACTTCCGGGTTGTGACGTCGCTACGTGAGACGCTCATGCGCACTGACGTGACTAGCTTTGAATGTACCTACAGAAGTAAAAGCACCCACAGTAGGGAAATGGACTAGTAAAAGGATTCCTGGAAGTATTATAGTATTTATATATTGTTATTGATTGATGAACAGCATTTTAAATGCGCTGACTCAAAACTTAAAAACATATTCCGCTGGGTAATGTAACCTTCAACATTCATTATTTAGTTTCATAAGATGTATTATTCGTGCTAGCAATTAAGAATGTACTAACAATAATCCCAAATCATTGTACATCCCCTTCCGGAATGTAGTGAAATATAAATATAAGTACCACAAAACAACAAAAGTACAATACCACTGATTTATTATGAGTATTAGTACATGCACTATATATATATTACACCCCTGACTATGAGTGTAGGGTATGGGAAAACTCTGATACCAATAATTATGAATGAAACACCTCCAGAGCAGATTATTTTGCACGTTTCACTGCACGTCCTAACACAAGGTCACGTGGGTCTCTGTCCTCCACCAACGTCGGGACATTAATGTCATAAAGACTATTAAATACAAAAATGTATTATAAAGAGAAGAAACATCATTTTGTTTTATTTTGAAGGGACAAATTAAAATGAACAAGCTTTATTTGATAAGTGAGAGCTACACATAAAGTTGCTGTTATGGTTGTTTGCTGCAGACTTTATTTTTAAGGTGACAAAGTAGTGCACTACTTTTGTTGTACATGCCCTCTAACTGTATGTGTACAGTGTAGTATTAGTGACAGTACTTTAACTTGAATAACAGTTCTGATTGTGACAATAATTAGTGAATATATATTTAAATGTTTAAACACTCACTGTCATTTATAAACAACTTTCTGGCTAGTTGTTCGCTAGCTATTAGCTTGTGTTTAATGTTAACTATGTGTATTACCACATTAACACGAGCAATAAACTTCCACTGATAAACAACTCTTCACCGTTTAGTTTATGATTATTGAAGTTAAAATGCGAATTTAACGAACGGCTGTCACTTTAGGGCTAAGGCTGAAGCTGAAGCTAAAGCTGAAGCTAAACCAATGCAATGTCTGCCAGCGGTTAAAGCTCACTTTCGTGTCTAGCATTAGGAGCTAGTCAGTTAGCATTGTAGTACCTGTGGGTTGACGTGGATTACGTCATAGCTTTTTGGTTGAATAGCGGGCGAGGAGGAGTTTAATGTTGGTTTGTTAGCATGCTAATCACTGTTATCATCAAGACATGGGGGTTAGAATCACCATTAACGGTGCGCTGTACTACTTGTTAAGGAGTTTATAGGAAGACGAGGTCTTATTATCAGTTGTGTCTTCGAGTAACCGATAAAACACGAAGGGTGGATTTATTTATGAGTAATAAAAAACATGATTTGCAGATATCCCTGCGCCGTCCGTCTCATCGCTTGCTGTAACAAGCGGAGTGGAGCCGCGTAGGGATACGAGTAGTGAAAATAGACCCAGCTTGCTGTGCCCGGTGCCAACTAATGGCTAACGTTATCCAGCACATGAAGATCACCTATTCACCGATTAATCGAGGAAATACGCAGTTTCTGCGTGAAATTATTCCGGAATAAGTATTTATTTCACACATTTAAGCTCCAGAGAAGGTAAGCCGACGGCCGCTGCGTTCTTTTTAATGGATATCATAGTAAATGAAGTCACTGAGTAGCTGCTAGGCTAGCCGTTAGCTAGTTAGCAGTGTTAGCTTAATGTTAAGTGTGTGTGGGGGGGCGGGGGTGCTAGGTGCTGCAACAGGAACATTACTGCAGATAAATAAACACTCACAGTTTATTTTCTTACGTATAAAGTGTAGAGAAGTAGACACAAAGGGATCTGCACGTAGCATGCTGTCCACACAGTGCTGTGCTGTCTAGCTTAAGTTAGCTTCCTAACTGACTGAGCTAACTCTTCAGTGTGTTGGGGCTTCTAGTTGTGATCTCGACCACTTAACACTTTAATGATCCCGTTTGAATAACTATAAACCACATTAGTTATGATCTACTGTGTAATGTAAATGTTGTTTTTGAAAAATATGAAGTAGAATGTCGGCCCGCTACCATTATAGTGTAATTAACTGAGCTAACTCTGAGTTAACCGGATGCGAGTACAAGCTAATGACATTTTGATTAAATAATGTAAAAGATTATGTATAATATACAACTATTTATGTGAACATTGAATTAATTGTATCCTCAGAGGTGAGTTTGGTTGTTACTTTAGCTTATTTTTAGAAAACATATACAACAATAAGGATCTAAAATAATAATAATAATACAACAATTAAATGATAGAAAAATATGGGGACAAAATAACAAGTAATACTAGTAGTACTATTCAACTGACTGAAATATAAGTACTCCCTGTCTGTTTTAGTATAGAGATGTTATATAAATATAATATTGAATGTGATGCATAGCATAAAAACATAATAATAATAATAAATAATGTGGGTACAATGTGAAAGGTGTTAATGTATTATAACAGTATTTATTAGTACAGCAATACACATAATACATGAACTTCTTTATGTCTGTGTTAGTTATATAAGTGTATATAATATATTCACTTGAGCTAACTTGAGTATTTGCACACACACACACACACACACATAGATATCACATAAACACAGTGTAGTTATTAATCAATAGCCTGAAGTACACACAGTAGAAGTTGCCTTTTTCCTCTGGAATATAAAACGCAGCATAATCAGCTCTGGATGGCTGTCGGTCGAATCACTTTTTATCCTCCGATGACTGCTATTATGATTGTAAATATCTAACCACTAGCCTGTAAAAACTATTCCCTCTGAATGAAACCCAGACCAGTCGAACCAACTGTTCTCCTCGGACAGGAGTTAGCAGCATCAACTCTCAAAGCTAATGAATGTGATGTCAGATGTCAGAAAAGCTCCAAAGATTCCCCTAAATGAGCCTAACGAATGTAAACAAGCAACATGGCTGCTGTCACACCTCACAGGCAGGTAGACAGACAGAAGTAGACAGATGCCTAGATATTTGGGAGGCAGACTGACGGACAGGTAGACGTCAGGTAATCAGTAAGTGAATCACTGAAACATCGGGTCAGGATGTAACTATAATGACAGTCTTCACAGGTGATGGAGATGCAAAGTGCAGCAGCTGACGTGATGTTCTGTGATGAAGAGGAGCAGGAGGTTTGGCCTCAAGAGCCACACAAAGAGGAAGATGAGGAGGAGGAGGAAGAAGAGGAGGAAGAGGAAGAAGAAGAAGAAGAGGAGGAGGAGGAGGGATACGAAGAAGGTGAACAAACATGCTGGATCTGGGTCTTGCATCATTCTTTGGACACACACATGTTTTGGACACAAACAATAAAGGGATTAAAACAGCATGAAATCAACAACACAATCATTAAAATTGATAGACATGTGACTTCACAGTTCACCATCTCTTTGTCCTTCAGCTCTGGACGTCCCACCGGTCACCATTATCCCCCTCCCAGTCCAACCAGTCAGCTGCCCCCCCCCGCTCAGCCATATGCTGGAGGTAACAGATGGAACCTCAGCAGCCAGTTTCCTCTCAGTGAGAGTGGATTTTCATTTGTTTTTTGCGCTACAGGCCTTAGGACATCATGTTGTTTCTGATCTGATGAGTGTGTGTGTGTGTGTGTGTGTGTGTGTGTGTGTGTGTGTGTGTGTGTGTGTGTGTGTGTATTCAGTCTCCAGGTGCTCCTCTGGGCTTCAGAATCAACGGTCTGCTTGTCCGCTTGATGCCTGGAGGTCAGTATGCTTCAGTTCACTCAATCTCACAGGAAATTGAGCTTCTCATTTAAAAAAGGGCACAACATTTGGTCCTTTCGAACAGAAAACAAGGCCAAACTCAAACATGAGAGATGTGAAGGATGAGAAACATGAAGGATGTGACCTCAGAGAACAGACGGATTATTCAAAATAAACGTGTTCGATGTATCGAAGGGAAGCTACAGTCATTTTGAAAAATCTAATCTGTGAAACTTACTCAAGAGTGTCAACATACATTTTTTCCTGCTTGTTCTTTGAACTCATTGAACTCATTGTACCCGCCAGCTGCTAGGTCTATGCTGTCTATGCTAAGCTAACGCAGTGTGACTGTGACACTGGTTTTCCTACAGGTGGCGCTGCAGAGCTAAAGCTCAGAGCTCATCCTGGAGGTTCAGCCAGCGGCTTCACTTTGGTCCAGATCCACACCGCCTGCACTGAGGCTGACCCCACCCCCATCATCACAGGTAAACACGCCCACCTGCTGGAGAAGGAGGAGCCTCACAGGCAAATGCGGCACAGACCTCAGACCTGGTCTGGTCCCTCTATGCTCTCAGGTGTGCTTTCAGGTGAAGCGGCTCACAAGGCTTTGACCGTCGGCAGTGAGGACCCCCCGTGGACCCGCACCACACCCTCACCAAGCCCACAGACCACCAGGCAGCAGCAGACCACCAACAGCAGACCGGTGGCTTCTCACAAGCTGCAGCTCAAAGGTCAGTTGCAACAAAATCTTTCATTACTCGACGAGGGCGACGGGGTGGTGTGGGTAACACGGGTTCAACCCCCGTGGCCTTTCTGTGGGGGGGTGGGGGGGCTGTCACCATATCACATTTATGTTGCGCTATTATTTCACCAACATAATTTGCAATAAACAATATAATTGCAGTTTTCAGACCATTTAACATAATGACAATATAATAGCACAGTAAAAAAGAACTTAAAACTACACTTAAATTGCCACAAGTCAACGTTTAAATAAAAGTTTGTTTTAACCAGATTCTACAAAAAACAAACTTCTTGGTGAAACACTGACATCATTCAGCAGTCGTGTGACATGAATCAAATTGATTATATTTCAATATTTATTCTAGATCATTGTTGTTGTCAGACTTAACGCAGCTGCTTCAACATAAATAAAGACAAACCAGTAAAGGCTAATAGAACAATGATGATGTCATCTCTCCCTTTCAGGACCCGTCTCTCCTCCCGACTGTGTCATCTGCTCGTCTCAGTACAAACTCGTCACAGAGCTTCGGGGATTCATGTGTGTAAGTGCTGCGGCCACGCCCCCTTCTGCTGTGACATCACACACGCTGACCCCTCTCCTATCTGACCTCGTCGCCCCTCCAGCTGTGCAGCCATGAGATAGCCAAGAGTCTGAAGAACCTGAAGAGAAAGAAGAAGAAGAAGAAACACTTTAAGAGGAGTAGAGACAGGAAAAAGACATCCAAAAGCTCCAGAGACCCTCAGACCTCCAGGAAGGTGTCTAAGACTCGACCGGGCCCCCCAGTGGTGAGTCCCCCCCTAAGTACCAACTCATACTCATACCTGTAAGGGCCCAGGTACACAGGCTACGAGTATAAGTACACAGGGTCAGGGTATAAAGTAGACAAGGTCAGAGTATAAGTACACAGGTACTGAAGGTGTCTTCCTGTCTGTCCCATCAGTGTAAAGTACCCCCCCTGCTCCAGAGGACCAGCAGAACGTCTGATGACTTCCTGTCGGATCGCTTCCCTGGCCCACCCCCCCACTCCACCACCTGCAACGCCAGGCAGGACCAGTCCGGACCAGCACAGGACCCCCCCCACGGCAAACTGGTGATTATGGTGGAGGACTTCTATTACGGCCGAGACCCCGGACGCAGCAGCAAGCCCTGCTCCCTGGACCGAAGGTTCACTGGACCGCACCGCTGCATCCACTGCCCCCAGAAGCTGCGCAACAACCTCAAGTAGGTGTGTGTGTGTGCGTGTGTGTGTGTGTGTGTGTGTGCGCTATGATGCACATTAGAGATGTGCAGTTAGCCAAGTGGTTTAATTACGGCTCCCGTGAAGGACTGTGGTTCTTGGGGGCCTCCTGACGCCTGGTGGTCACCCTGGAACCTGGATACGCTGCAGCGATTATATCTCCCAGCTGATGGATGGATGATGAGTAACCCTTCTGATGACTAAAGACCATTCATAAAAACTTCTGTCTACAGGCTGATGTCTCACATGAAGCAACACGTGTCCTCGATGTCTCAGGAATACGGAGACGTTCTGGAATCGCAGTGTCCTCACTGCTTCCGTCACTTTCTGTCTCCATTCAAGTTGCAGTGTCACATAGAGGCGGTCCACAGCCAGTACCAGTCCACGGGTCAGTACCACACACACAGCCAGTATCCGTACTGGTCACTAATCAATAAATGGTCAGTTCTTTCAAAGTGTGTGTCTGTGTGTGTCTGTGTGTGTGTGTGTTCCTAACAGCAAAGTGTAAGATCTGTGAGCTGGAGTTTGTCAGTGAAGCTGCTTTCCTTTGGCACATGAAGAGGACGCACAAACCGGGAGAGATGCCCTACATCTGCCAGGTGGGCGGGCTCTGTGTGTGTACTTATGTGTGTGTCTCTAAATGTGTGTGTGTGTATTCACTGTGTGTTTGTGTACTGGCTGTGTGTGTCTCTACAGGTGTGCGGCTTCAGGTCGTCCTTCTACTCAGACGTCTGGTCTCACTTTAAACAGATTCACTCGGACAGCAAACACCTCCTGTGTCAGTACTGTCTGAGAGTGATGAGAAGTAACACCTGCTACCAGCAGCACTTTGCCAGGCACCAGGTACTGTACATAATATAAACTTTGTTTATTCTTTACTACTGATTCACTACTTGCACTACTTTATTCATACCCTATTTATACTTTATCTATTTCTGCTTCACTAGACTACTTTATTACAAAAACTCAACTGGCTGCTCGTTCTAATTAAACTTGTTCTATTCTACTCTTTTCCTGATTTACTCTTCACTCTACTACACTTTAACATACATGTAACTTCATATCTTGATCTTAATCATACCTTTTTAACAGTTAATTATTGCATACAATTGTATAAACTAGCATCTTAAGTATCTTAAAATGTGTGCGCATTTGTGTGTGTAGAAGAAGCACGTGTTCAGCTGTGATAAGTGTCGTCTCCACTTCCTGTACGTCAGAGAGCGTATCGAGCACCAAGTTCACCACAGAACCCACATCAGACCTCCTCAACTCATCGGGCTCAAACCAGGAACCACGGTGGGTTCCCGGCGTCACCAACGGCGTTTAGCGCTCCGAGATCAGTCAGTTTAACTCTTTTTGTCTCAGGTGACTGTGAGAACGTATTCTGTGGTCGGAGAACAAGAAGATGAAGAGCTGCAGCAAGCAGTGGCTCCATGCAAGGTCGGTCTACAAATGCAGCGCTACTTATTTAGCTAATGCAAACACAATAGCTAATGTTAGCGGGCTAACACGCTATGGACCTGCATCCAAAAATGATAGTTAATGTTAGCAGGCTAACACGCTATGGACCTGCATTGAACAATGATAGCTAATGTTAGCAGGCTAACACGCTACATACCTGCTTAACATCTAATGGGAATAGCTAATGTTAGCATGCTGTGTTCCAGGTGGTCAATGTCAACAGGCCTCGGCCACTAAGCAAAGAAGAAGCTCCTAAGAGGAGACCAGTGAGGAGTCTGGGTCCACTGCTGTCGGCCATTAGCCAGGAGAGGTAGACCATGCAGAGACTAGCTTCAAACTAACGTACTTTCTGTTCCTCTGGTCCTCCTCTTTCACTGTAATAACGTATTTTAGGTAGAACCTTGTCTCTGTGAAGGGATATTTGGATGTTTAGCTACTGACACTAACAACATCAAGGAAACCTCTGTGAACATCTGGCATCCGTCAACGTCTCTCTCTTCCTTTGTCTCTGTCTGTCTCTTTGTCCCTGTTTCTCTTTTCTGTCGTGTTTCAGTGTCTCTCGCCCCCCTCAGCGATGCGTTGAGTGTCTGTCCTCGGTCCAGGACTTTGAGGTCCACTTCCCGTCTGTGGTCCACTGTTCGCTCTGCAGGTTCATCACCTGCTGCGCCGTGTCCTACGCCAACCACATGATCAAGTAGGTCTCCTACAAACGCTCATCTGTTGACCCCTATGTGACGTTATCTGCTACATTAGCAGAGCACCTATGAACACAAGCCCTTTAAAAAAGGAATGAACATGAATCATCATAGTCATTATGTTTTTATTGTGACGTCTTTCTGTTTACTCAGATTAAAGCTGAAGTATTTATTTAGTGTTCGGACATTTGTTTTAAACCAGAGTCAAATTTACAAGAACTCTGTGACTTCTTTGCGATGTGTTCAGTCAGCGTTTGACCTCTGACCCTTCTGTGTGTCCCTTGTTTCCATAGTAACCATGCCAGCTACAGGAAGAACTCTCCGTATCTCACCATCTTTCTCTCAGAGCCCAGGTGTCCACTTTGTTTTATTATCACTCTTCCTAATTTATATTTAAGTTTAAATCAAATACTTTTGTGTGTACTTGTCTTTTATTATATGAATAGAGGGTAAAAGTGAAATAATCACTTTTTATACATCATCAATTTGATCTTAACCCTTAAAAAATAAATATATATATGTACATTTATAGTAAATTCAACTTTAAATTTACTGTAAACTATAAAATTATAATAACATTTGATCATTATTAGTAAAGCCAGGATTAATGTTCATTCAAGGAAATTGAAGTAAGACAATGAGACAATGGACAACAAGACAAATTAATTTTACAAATTTACAATTTAACTCAATAGTGTAAAATAGAAGGCTATGAGCCAGGGGGGGTTGGAATTAAAATGAAAAGTTCTCTTTTTTTAAATGAAATATTTATAATCCATAATTTGTGTGTGTGTGTGTGTGTGTGTGTGTGTGTGTGTGTGTGTGTGTGTGTGTGTGTGTGTGTGTGTGTGTCTCAGGCTGGCGCAGAGCTTGAGGTGTGTGTCGTGCACATTTACCACCTGTGGAGGAGACGTGATGGCCAATCACCTGACAGAGTTCCCAGAACATCGCTGCGTCATGAGGACACATGATGGTATCACACACGATGTCCGTACGGTTCCTGCAGTAAAGGACGTCTCAACGTGAGGACTGAACCGTGTTTGTTGTTTCAGAGCCGAATGTCAACGGAAGGGAGACACAGAACCAAGAACCACCTGACAGGTGAATGTTATCATCAATAAATTATGTCATCCGTGATATGTCCATAAAAGACTCAACTGATGCACTCACTGAACATTGGCTCCTTCAAAGTAAAAGCCCATCATGAGTCAAATGATCAGGTTGTAAGGCTTTTATTGTGAAGGGGCTACATGCTAACGTGGTGTTTCTTTAGATGTTTTGGTGCAGGAACATTTTAACAAATAAAAATCCTCTTAACACTTCTTCTCTCGACCTCTGCTGAGAGCTCTTCTTCTTCTGCTGTCTCCTTTTGGTCTTTCCCTCACTTCCTGCACAGCCAGTGACGCGTTAGAGTGGCTGTCAGTTTTAACTGTTATCCCCCCCCTCGCCCCCCCCCCCCCCAGTGTGTGGGGAGGTGGAGCTTTCATCCCCATCCACCTCCTCCCCTCCGGTCAGACCTCCAGCCTGCTGTCCGTCAGACACCTCACCTCGCCCCCCCCCCTCTCCTCTCCCCCCGCCATGACCATCAAGTTCCTGGGGCCCCGCCCACAAGCTAACGAGGTGAGCAGCTACTTAGGCTATAGAACTATAGATCCCTTTCAGATCTAATTTAGTTATGTTTTATTATATGGCTTTGGATGATAGTTTTCTTTTCCTAACTTTAATCTCTATTTCTTCCTCGTATTTGAACGACTTTCATCTCAGATATTCTATTGTTTAGCTCATGAGTGTCGACTAACCTCGGATGATGTCATGCCATCAGGGCTCCGTTGCCCCCTTGACGGCCTCCCAGCTCGCCGTGGTCCTCTCCTCGCTGTGTCACGGCCTCCCTCAGACCTCCCTCGGCTGCCAGACGTCTCCTCTGGAGGTGCGCTCGTGGATTCGGCAGCAGGAGCGCTGCCTGTCGGACAGGAAGTGGGGCTGGAGGTCGCAGGGCCTGGCGCAGTGGGTGTTGGTTCAGCGCGAGCAGCAGCTAAGCCTGAGCGAAGGCGTCCTGCTGCAGGCGGCGAGGAGCGCCCTGGGCGAGGACAGCCCCCTGGTGGAGTGCTACAGCTGGACCGTGGACTTCCTGCTGAGACACGGGCTCGGCCTGCAGCCCGCCAACAAACACCAACGAGGAAGACTACCGAGGAGCATCAGGGACAACAGCCGCAACTTCACACGGTCCCTTCTCACCCAGGTGAGCTCCTTCACTAAGAAGGTCAAAGCATCACTCCCACAGTGAAGATATGGAAGTAGTTTGACTTTTCCAAAAATCCATATTACGGTACTAAGAAACATTCTGACGGGACCCCGGTAAATCAAAGTAAACGCATTGATTCATCCACCGCTAAAAGGACCGCGGCTACGCAAACCGCTGCTCACTGGCCAACCTGCTCAAAACTGACCCGCGAGTTAGCGTGTTAGCTCCTTAGCATGTTAGCGTGCTAGCTTGTTAGCGTGTTAGCTCCTTAGCGTGTTAGTGTGTTAGCTTGTTAGCATGTTAGCTCCTTATCATGTTAGCTTGTTGTGTTGCCACCAGAGGCTCGACAGACTTTGCAATAAATCGTTTTCTGATCGGGGGGGCTTGTAAGCCTCCTATGAGGCCGGTCGCTAACCTCACGGAGGAAACTAATACTTCTCTGATGATAGTCACGTGACTGCTGGGCTCATGACCTCATAGTTTCACTGAGGAGCTCAGAACTTTACTCTTTTCCGACCGAAGTGTTCTTCTCACATGATGAGTTCAAGGACCGTTGGAAAGATGCTACATGCTGTCTCTTCCCAGTGAAGATGTGTTATTGCCATTGTTCCTCAGATTCAGGCCAGACGGGTTCCTCTGCACTGTGTGGGCTCCATGGACGAGTTCTCCATCTTTGTTGACCTGGACCAGTTCTCCAACCAGAACCCCTCGGCCCTCCGGCTGTCCGGCTCGCTGGCGGACCGCCCCGTGTTCGACGTCGTCCTCTCCGCTCTGTCCGACGGCACCTTCCTGCCCCCGCTGCTGTTCTTCAGTGGGGCGGCCTCGCCGGTTCCTGAAGGGTTTCCGGACAACGTTCTGCTGGAGGCTCGACAGGAAGGCTTCACAGACCAGGAACGTCTCCGCACCTGGATCGACAAGGTCTGCGACGCGCTCTTATTGTGAAAACCCCCCCGGTGACAGCTTGTCTCCTTCCTGTTGATTGCGACTCATGTTTACCTTGTTACAGGTGTGGCGGCCCCATGTGGTCTTGCGGTGTAACAGAGCCACTGTGTTGGTAGTGGACGTCCATCGTGGTCATTTGTCGGACGAGTTCAAGGACAGTTTGACCTCTCAGGCGTCCGGCGCCGCCTTCATCCCGCCAGGCTGCTGCTGCCGCCTGCAGCCGCTCGACGTCTGCGTGACGCCGGTGCTCAGAGACTTCCTGCAGGTACCTGTCTCACCTATCCGGGTCTGTCTCCCCCGTCTGGGTCTGTCCCACCTGTCCTAACCCTGTCCAATGTGCTGGTGTATTGATCAGGCCCGGTGGACTCAGCTGGTATCTGAAGGAGGTCTGGAAGGTCTCGGTCTGGACCAGCTGGCTCTGACTTTGGCCTGTTGGCTCAGTGAAGTGTCCTTCACCCTGAACTCTGAGACGCATGTCCTCCGCAGGTCTCCTTACTCACACACACACACATTTATTTATACTATGCCTGCAAAATTGTACGCACTTTTTATTGTGTGTGTGTATATAAATCTGTGTGTTCCCTATTGACACTGGTCTGCGTTGCCGTGGCAACTCCTCAGGTCGTTCGAGTTGGTGTGTAACCTCCAGGAGGATCGAGGGGAGGCGGCGACGATAATCGCAGCCTTGACTGAGGCGCTGCTGCATCCTGCAGAGACCCCCGAACCTCCTCCAGCACCACAGCTGGTAATGAAGAGGGAGGTAGAGCAGCCTGACATGATGGAGGTCCCTGAGGAGGTGGAGCAGCACCCTGAGGAGGAGCTGGAGGTCCCTGAGGAGGTGGAGCAGCACCCTGAGGAGGAGCTGCTGTAATAAGCGACTGATCGGCTTCTTCTTCTTCTTCTACCTTTTGAACGGCGTGTGCGGGAGTCACTTCCTGTTCTTATGAATTAAAGACACTTTATATTGTTTGATTTGGATTTTGTCACAAGCATTTATTTAACATGCGTGAACCAATGAACTCTGGATGACCTTTGACCTTTTGTTTGGTCTGTTAATACTGTTTTGTTTGTTTTTTGTACCGGACTTGAGTTTTGATATTTTACACAAAAATAAAACTGGAAATAAATTGTTGTGGAGGTAATCTGAGTCACTATTACTGCTAATACTACACAAAGTAGTGTCTGCTGGTGTACTATTACTACTAATACTACATGAAGTAGTGTCTGTTGGTGTACTATTACTGCTAATACTACATGAAGTAGTGTCTGTTGGTGTACTATTACTACTAATACTACATGAAGTAGTGTCTTGGTGTACTATTACTGCTAATACTACATGAAGTAGTGTCTGCTGGTGTACTATTACTACTAATACTACATGAAGTAGTGTCTGTTGGTGTACTATTACTGCTAATACTACATGAAGTAGTGTCTGTTGGTGTACTATTACTACTAATACTACATGAAGTAGTGTCTGCTGGTGTACTATTACTACTAAAACTACATGAAGTAGTGTCTGTTGGTGTACTATTACTACTAATACTACATGAAGTAGTGTCTGCTGGTGTACTATTACTGCTAATACTACATGAAGTAGTGTCTGCTGGTGTACTATTACTACTAATACTACATGAAGTAGTGTCTGTTGGTGTACTATTACTGCTAATACTACATGAAGTAGTGTCTGTTGGTGTACTATTACTGCTAATACTACATGAAGTAGTGTCTGTTGGTGTACTATTACTACTAATACTACATGAAGTAGTGTCTGCTGGTGTACTATTACTACTAAAACTACATGAAGTAGTGTCTGTTGGTGTACTATTACTACTAATACTACATGAAGTAGTGTCTGTTGGTGTACTATTACTGCTAATACTACATGAAGTAGTGTCTGCTGGTGTACTATTACTACTAATACTACATGAAGTAGTGTCTGTTGGTGTACTATTACTGCTAATACTACATGAAGTAGTGTCTGTTGGTGTACTATTACTACTAATACTACATGAAGTAGTGTCTGCTGGTGTACTATTACTACTAAAACTACATGAAGTAGTGTCTGTTGGTGTACTATTACTACTAATACTACATGAAGTAGTGTCTGCTGGTGTACTATTACTACTAAAACTACATGAAGTAGTGTCTGTTGGTGTACTATTACTACTAATACTACATGAAGTAGTGTCTGTTGGTGTACTATTACTGCTAATACTACATGAAGTAGTGTCTGCTGGTGTACTATTACTACTAATACTACATGAAGTAGTGTCTGTTGGTGTACTATTACTACTAATACTACATGAAGTAGTGTCTGCTGGTGTACTATTACTACTAATACTACATGAAGTAGTGTCTGTTGGTGTACTATTACTACTAATACTACATGAAGTAGTGTCTGTTGGTGTACTATTACTACTAATACTACATGAAGTAGTGTCTGTTGGTGTACTATTACTACTAATACTACATGAAGTAGTGTCTGCTGGTGTACTATTACTACTAATACTACATGAAGTAGTGTCTGTTGGTGTACTATTACTACTAATACTACATGAAGTAGTGTCTGTTGGTGTACTTGTACATCATGAGGTTGTTTGAGTCGAGCAGCTTTATAAAGAATTTTTATTTAACAAAAATAAATTAATCTGAGACTTAAAAACAACGACAGAAACATGCAGACATCCAGGTGTGTGTGTGTGTGTGTGTGTGTGTGTGTGTTCAGTAGCAGCGCAGGAAGAAGGTGTTGCAGGCCGTTCCTCTCAGACAGTCACAGAGGCGACCGATTCGAGGTCCATGTTTCATGGCACATCGCTCACCAACGTCACACTGAGGGACAGAGAGGTTAACGTCATGCTAAGTACAATATAGTACTGAATATAGTACTTGTACATGTACCACAGTTAGTAACACACATTAACAATGTCACATCATCAGCAGGAAACACAAGAAATAATAAACTAACAATAATATTAGTGATTGACAGCTGTCAGTCGTGTTCTCACCCGCGGAATCACGCTGGCTCTCTTCTCCATAGAGAGCCGGGTGTCACCTTCATCCAGGAGGCCCTGCAGGGCTTCAGCCTGAGCGCACACACACAGACACACACACACACACACAGACACACACACACACACAGACACACACACAAACACAGACACACACACACACACACAGAGACACACACACACAAACACAGACACACACACACAGACACACACACACAAACACAGACACACACACACACACACAGACACACACACACAGACACACACACACAAACACACACAGACACACACACACACACAGACACACACACACACACGCACACAAACACAGACACACACACACACAGACACACACACACACACAAACACAGACACACAGACACACACACACAAACACAAACACAGACACACACACACAGACACACACACACACAGAGACACACACACACAAACACACACACACACACAGACACACACACAGACACACACACACAAACACAGACACACACACACACACACACACACAGACACACACACACACACAAACACACACACACACAAACACAGACACACAGACACACACACACAAACACAGACACACACACACACAAACACAGACACACACACACACACAGACACACAAACACAGACACACACACACACACACACACACAAACACAGACATACAAAAACACACACACACACAGAATTGTATTATTATTATTATTTATTATTACTTTTATTCGTTTCTGATTTTAAATGTCACGTTAAATCTTTCGACATGTTTTGGTTTGGACGATATATTATATATACATATATACTGTATATAATATGATATAATGTATATAATATATATTATATGGATATTGGCCTAAATAATAATAATCATGAAACTACTCACCAGTTCTGCGGTTGTGAGTCCGAGTGCCGCGTCGGCCGACCTTTGACCCTGGCACAGCGAGGTCAGCAGGGACAGACAGACGGACAGGTAGACGGCAGTGCGCACACGCTCCATCGCCAGATGTTCGGAGAGGTCCTGAAGGATGAAAGCACAGGAAGTGATGTCATCTTACAGAGGTGTCAGTGAGCAGAAAAAGTGACTCACGATCAAAAGCTTCAGAGACGATGGAAGACTTCTTCTTCTGTGGTGTCTGCTTGTGGCTGAGATCAAACTGTGTCGTGCTTCCTCCTCCTTTATTTATAGTCTCCTCCTCTCCCTCCTCCCTTCCTCCCTCTCCTACCCCTCATTTTCTCCTTGCCTCCTCCTCCCTTCCTTGTCTTCCTCCTCCTCTCCCTCCTTCCTCCCTCCCCCTCTTCCACCCCCTTCTCCTCCGTTGTGTCTACAGTCTCCTCCTCCTGTGATGGATGACGCTGGTGATTGTTAAACACATGGAGGCTCCCTGCTGACCAGGGTTTGAAGGTCAAAGGTCAGATGAACCCCTGACCCCTTTTTTTGATGATCCCTCTGAGATGAAACATTGATTCTACCACGATCACCACGACAAGAGACCTCTGCAGTCCGTATGTACTGACCAGTCGTTTAGTTTCTCTTTGGAGTTGTTGTTGTTACTCTTCTTTTTGTATGTGTGTAGTTTTTGTTAATTGTTTTGTAGTCGTTTTGTGTCTTTTGCTGCTGTTTTGTGACTTTAAACATTAGCGTGATGTAGTAGTAGGTGGAGACGATCGGATGACTTCCTGCATTATTTGGAATTCTTCTTACAATGCAGTAACTGCAGAAACTATATATATATATAATGATGATGATGATGATGATGATGATGATAGCAGCAGCAGGTGTCATTAGGGTCATGGCAGGAGGGAGGATAGAACCATGATCCATAGAAACCTGCAACGTGAGAAAGCACAAAAACCTCAGGGACGAAGCTGGATTAGTGAAGTCCTCCACCAGTCCAGACCTACACAGGCCTATTTATTCATAGCGCTCACAGCTCTCTTTGTCTGGATGTCTAGTCTTAGTCGGGCCCTTTGTAGTCACTTTTAGTCTCTGTATTTTCTGCAACTGAAAAAATTAGAAATATCATTTTGAATTCGACACAAATGTTGTAACTTCTTAGATGATACAACGTGTCTTAACTCTCTACTTGTTGGTGGTTCTGGTCGGGTCCTGCTCCATGTTCCTGCTCCTGCTCGTCACCGAGAGTCAATCAAAGTGTCTGTTGTTTTTATCATTTCATATCAGACCTGGTGGGGGGGGGGGGGGGGGGGCGTGTAAATATTGGAAGAATCAAAGCCTTTGAAGGTCGACCAAGATAACGAACAAATTGATGTCACGCCAGAATGGGAATCTCTGATTGGCCGCTTCGGAGTGAAGAAATGAAGGCGTGGCTCCCGCTGTGAGGACAGAAATAGACGTCCGTCAACACTCGCGGCGAGCGGGCGACACTGACGGAATTCGTGCTCGATAGCCGACACGTCTGATCACAATCAAAGCTCGCACACGCCATCCGGCGCCAGAAATACAGGCACGAGCCCCAAGGCCCAACACGAGATACTAAGAGTCACGTTAAGAGATCCAGCGAGTAGCTCCGAGGGTTCTCACACATTCAGGTTAGTAAAATACAGTCAACTCATCAACAAAGTGTTCTTCTACATCATCGGTTTAAATCATGATTGTAAATGTCTGTAAAGCGTCTTTTATTATTATTATTATATAAAGTCTGTTAAACGAAATCCGTCTTTAGAGTGATGAACACATTAATGTATCAGCAATCATAAAAAGTTCCTCTGAGGCGGGAAAAGATGATACACACACATTCTTTGTGTGTAACCATCAATAAGAAGCCGTCAATAACTTTTCAGACATTTTATTGCAAAACACCAACAACTGTACAAAAATTGCTTTTTACATTATGAAGCTGCTCAATGTTTTTTAAACCAAAACAGGTGTGAATGAATATGTGTATTATTGTTAAAGCTATTCCTCGTTGACTTGTTTGTTTTTAGTCCATCAGAAGACATGTTTTAAACTTTTTATCACTCAATAGCATAGACGCCTTTGTTGCTATTATTGAGCTAATTATTCAGTGTTTCACCTACCATTGAAACAGGGGGGCGCCCCCACCCCCTGAAATGACTCCCTCCCCCCGGTGAAAAAGTGTGCAATTAAAAAAGAATTAAAAAGACAGGCGGACCACTTGGCTTTGCCCCCCCCCTGAAGTTGTAGACCTGTTGTTCATCTTCTTTCCTTTCAGAACCGACCTATAAGAGATACAAACAAAAGGAAGGTCTGTTTACAAAATGCTGCTCTTTGATTCACAATCAAGCAAAACGTAGGGATGAATATGAAAAACAGAAAGAGCAATCATACACTATTGAAAACATATTTTGAGGGTTGCCGTAGCAACACCCCCGAACTGTTGAAGACAAGCCTCAAGTACCTTATTGCTTAAACATAATATATTTATTATATGATATTTATATTGGATATGTATAATAGTTACGATATGGTAGTTATAATATTCAGATTATTGTTATATTCATATATAGTTACATATATTATTTGATATATTGAATTTTTTGAATAAGATGTCCTTATTATGTTAAATTGTTGGAATAAATGTTAAATATTTAATTGCAAAGTAATTTTTGCATTGTCATACTGGGATGGGAACAACGTTATGAGTGAAAACAATGTTAACAGTGAAAACAACGTTATCAGTGAAAACAACGTTAACAGTGAAAATAACGTTAACAGTGAAAACAACGTTATGAGTGAAAACAATGTTAACAGTGAAAACAACGTTAACAGTGAAAATAACGTTAACAGTGAAAACAACGTTATCAGTGAAAACAACGAGTGAAAACGATATCAGTGAAAACAACGTTAACAGTGAAAACAAGGTTAACAGTGAAAATAACGTTAACAGTTAAAACAACGTTATCAGTGAAAACAATGTTAACAGTGAAAACAACGTTAACATGAAAACAACGTTATCAGTGAAAACAATGTTAACAGTGAAAACAACGTTATCAGTGAAAACAACGTTATCAGTGAAAACAATGTTAACAGTGAAAATAACGTTATCAGTGAAAACAATGTTAACAGTGAAAATAACGTTAACAGTGAAAACAACGTTATCAGTGAAAACAATGTTAACAGTAAAAACAACGTTATCAGTGAAAACAACGTTATGAGTGAAAACAATGTTAACAGTAAAAACAACGTTATCAGTGAAAACAACGTTAACAGTGAAAATAACGTTAACAGTGAAAACAACGTTATCAGTGAAAACAATGTTAACAGTGAAAACAACGTTATCAGTGAAAACAACGAGTGAAAACGTTATCAGTGAAAACAACGTTAACAGTGAAAATAACGTTAACAGTTAAAACAACGTTATCAGTGAAAACAATGTTAACAGTGAAAACAACGTTAACATGAAAACAACGTTATCAGTGAAAACAATGTTATCAGTGAAAACAATGTTATCAGTGAAAACAATGTTAACAGTGAAAATAACGTTATCAGTGAAAACAATGTTAACAGTGAAAACAACGTTATCAGTGAAAACAATGTTAACAGTGAAAACAACGTTAACATGAAAACAACGTTATCAGTGAAAACAATGTTAACAGTGAAAACAACGTTATCAGTGAAAACAACGTTATCAGTGAAAACAATGTTAACAGTGAAAACGTTAACAGTGAAAACAACGTTAACAGTGAAAATAACGTTAACAGTGAAAATAACGTTAACAGTGAAAACAACGTTATGAGTGAAAACAATGTTAACAGTGAAAACAACGTTATCAGTGAAAACAACGTTAACAGTGAAAATAACGTTAACAGTGAAAACAACGTTATCAGTGAAAACAATGTTAACAGTGAAAACAACGTTAACATGAAAACAACGTTATCAGTGAAAACAATGTTAACATGAAAACAACGTTAACAGTGAAAATAACGTTAACAGTGAAAACAACGTTATCAGTGAAAACAACGAGTGAAAACGATATCAGTGAAAACAACGTTAACAGTGAAAACAAGGTTAACAGTGAAAATAACGTTAACAGTTAAAACAACGTTATCAGTGAAAACAATGTTAACAGTGAAAACAACGTTAACATGAAAACAACGTTATCAGTGAAAACAATGTTAACAGTGAAAACAACGTTATCAGTGAAAACAATGTTAACAGTGAAAATAACGTTATCAGTGAAAACAATGTTAACAGTGAAAATAACGTTAACAGTGAAAACAACGTTATCAGTGAAAACAATGTTAACAGTAAAAACAACGTTATCAGTGAAAACAACGTTATGAGTGAAAACAATGTTAACAGTAAAAACAACGTTATCAGTGAAAACAACGTTAACAGTGAAAATAACGTTAACAGTGAAAACAACGTTATCAGTGAAAACAATGTTAACAGTGAAAACAACGTTATCAGTGAAAACAACGAGTGAAAACGTTATCAGTGAAAACAACGTTAACAGTGAAAATAACGTTAACAGTTAAAACAACGTTATCAGTGAAAACAACGTTATCAGTGAAAACAATGTTAACAGTGAAAATAACGTTATCAGTGAAAACAATGTTAACAGTGAAAATAACGTTAACAGTGAAAACAACGTTATCAGTGAAAACAATGTTAACAGTAAAAACAACGTTATCAGTGAAAACAACGTTATGAGTGAAAACAATGTTAACAGTAAAAACAACGTTATCAGTGAAAACAACGTTAACAGTGAAAATAACGTTAACAGTGAAAACAACGTTATCAGTGAAAACAATGTTAACAGTGAAAACAACGTTATCAGTGAAAACAACGAGTGAAAACGTTATCAGTGAAAACAACGTTAACAGTGAAAATAACGTTAACAGTTAAAACAACGTTATCAGTGAAAACAATGTTAACAGTGAAAACAACGTTAACATGAAAACAACGTTATCAGTGAAAACAATGTTATCAGTGAAAACAATGTTATCAGTGAAAACAATGTTAACAGTGAAAATAACGTTATCAGTGAAAACAATGTTAACAGTGAAAATAACGTTAACAGTGAAAACAACGTTATCAGTGAAAACAATGTTAACAGTGAAAACAACGTTAACATGAAAACAACGTTATCAGTGAAAACAATGTTAACAGTGAAAACAACGTTATCAGTGAAAACAACGTTATCAGTGAAAACAATGTTAACAGTGAAAACGTTAACAGTGAAAACAACGTTAACAGTGAAAATAACGTTAACAGTGAAAATAACGTTAACAGTGAAAACAACGTTATGAGTGAAAACAATGTTAACAGTGAAAACAACGTTATCAGTGAAAACAACGTTATCAGTGAAAACAATGTTAACAGTGAAAACAACGTTAACATGAAAACAACGTTATCAGTGAAAACAATGTTAACATGAAAACAACGTTAACAGTGAAAATAACGTTAACAGTGAAAACAACGTTATCAGTGAAAACAACGAGTGAAAACGATATCAGTGAAAACAACGTTAACAGTGAAAACAAGGTTAACAGTGAAAATAACGTTAACAGTTAAAACAACGTTATCAGTGAAAACAATGTTAACAGTGAAAACAACGTTAACATGAAAACAACGTTATCAGTGAAAACAATGTTAACAGTGAAAACAACGTTATCAGTGAAAACAATGTTAACAGTGAAAATAACGTTATCAGTGAAAACAATGTTAACAGTGAAAATAACGTTAACAGTGAAAACAACGTTATCAGTGAAAACAATGTTAACAGTAAAAACAACGTTATCAGTGAAAACAACGTTATGAGTGAAAACAATGTTAACAGTAAAAACAACGTTATCAGTGAAAACAACGTTAACAGTGAAAATAACGTTAACAGTGAAAACAACGTTATCAGTGAAAACAATGTTAACAGTGAAAACAACGTTATCAGTGAAAACAACGAGTGAAAACGTTATCAGTGAAAACAACGTTAACAGTGAAAATAACGTTAACAGTTAAAACAACGTTATCAGTGAAAACAATGTTAACAGTGAAAACAACGTTAACATGAAAACAACGTTATCAGTGAAAACAATGTTAACAGTGAAAACAACGTTATCAGTGAAAACAATGTTATCAGTGAAAACAATGTTAACAGTGAAAATAACGTTATCAGTGAAAACAATGTTAACAGTGAAAATAACGTTAACAGTGAAAACAACGTTATCAGTGAAAACAATGTTAACAGTGAAAACAACGTTAACATGAAAACAACGTTATCAGTGAAAACAATGTTAACAGTGAAAACAACGTTATCAGTGAAAACAACGTTATCAGTGAAAACAATGTTAACAGTGAAAACGTTAACAGTGAAAACAACGTTAACAGTGAAAATAACGTTAACAGTGAAAATAACGTTAACAGTGAAAACAACGTTATGAGTGAAAACAATGTTAACAGTGAAAACAACGTTATCAGTGAAAACAACGTTAACAGTGAAAATAACGTTAACAGTGAAAACAACGTTATCAGTGAAAACAATGTTAACAGTGAAAACAACGTTAACATGAAAACAACGTTATCAGTGAAAACAATGTTAACAGTGAAAACAACGTTATCAGTGAAAACAACGTTATCAGTGAAAACAACGTTATCAGTGAAAACAATGTTAACAGTGAAAACAACGTTATGAGTGAAAACAATGTTAACAGTGAAAACAATGTTATCAGTGAAAACAACGTTAACAGTGAAAATAACGTTAACAGTGAAAACAACGTTATCAGTGAAAACAATGTTAACAGTGAAAACAACGTTATCAGTGAAAACAACGTTAACAGTGAAAACAACGTTAACATGAAAACAACGTTATCAGTGAAAACAATGTTAACAGTGAAAACAACGTTATCAGTGAAAACAACGAGTGAAAACGTTATCAGTGAAAACAACGTTAACAGTGAAAACAAGGTTAACAGTGAAAACAACGTTAACAGTGAAAACAACGTTAACATGAAAACAACGTTATCAGTGAAAACAATGTTAACAGTGAAAACAACGTTATCAGTGAAAACAATGTTATCAGTGAAAACAATGTTAACAGTGAAAATAAGGTTAACAGTGAAAACAACGTTAACAGTGAAAACAACGTTAACAGTGAAAACAACGTTAACATGAAAACAACGTTATCAGTGAAAACAATGTTAACAGTGAAAACAACGTTATCAGTGAAAACAACGTTATCAGTGAAAACAACGTTAACAGTGAAAACAACGTTATCAGTGAAAACGTTAACAGTGAAAACAACGTTATCAGTGAAAACAACGTTAACAGTGAAAACAACGTTAACAGTGAAAATAACGTTAACAGTGAAAACAACGTTATCAGTGAAAACAACGTTAACAGTGAAAGATTCAAACATTATGTGTGATGTCCAGAAGGAACAAAATCCATCAATCCTTTACTTTTTCTAAATCATGGAAAATTAAATGTATGTAACATGTATTTGACGATTGTATTCTATGTTTCTGCTTCATTAGTCTGATTTTGATTGGCTCTCATTCAACTGTTGAACCTTTAATAAGGCTTCATATTTGACTTATATTGATTATCCTCCATATGTACATATAAAATCTCAAAGTGTTGCTCTGTGAGTGGCAGTGAACCCACACCAGGGGACACGGTGTTCCTCTCCCCGGAGGTCAGAGGTCGAGACCCCTCCCACCCCAGGTAAACAGATCAGACGTCAGCTACAAAGCTACAAAGCAACAAATCAATGAAACAATCACATCAATCTCAAAACATAAATAAGGGTTCAAAAGTTTTCCAAAGGTCATTAGAACAGTCAGAAACGGTTCTTCTTTAAAGTTCATGGGAACATCGTAGAAGTATTAAATGTTCAGAAAGATCCAAACAGCTTATCTACATCAGATGAATTAGGTTGTTCTGGCTCTCAGACTGAATCTTCCCAACATTACAGTAAAAGATCAGAGACGAGACATTTGTTTTGTGTTATATTAATCTCATTTAAAGTGAATTAGGTTGTTGCATTAATCATAGAACTGATCCGGGCTCTGCTTTATAACATTTAGTGTTCTGCAGGAAACAGAACAACGACCTTTGTTATCTGACATGTGACTCAAAATGTCAGCGAGTGATTGGTTCTGACTCAGAACAGGTTTGAGCGCTACGAGTATCTCGACCTTTCAAAGCGTCAGAGAAGCAGCTCGTTTATCGCTAATTATTCATGACATTAAGTTTATCTGCAGCGTGGGATAAAAGACACACACACGTCTATACCTCCATGTGTGTGTTTTATGTATCTACTTCTGAGAGGTGACACAACAAAGAGAACTCTGTGTGTGTCCTTCCCTCAGTGTGTCTCACCTGTGTGCGTGTCCTTCTCATAGTGTGTGTTGTAGGCTGATCAGGGTCACTAGAGTCCAGAGAAGCGTCCTGATTTCCTACCGACAGAGAACGCATCGTCAGCTGATCACATGAGTCACATCAACACAAACTTCTTAGCTTGATGTAACTTTGGCTTTAACTTGGTTAAACTGTGAATTTACTTTGGGTTAATTTAAATCCATTTCATTTAAATCTAACAAAGGGGTGACCCCCCTCCTCCCGCCATGTCCCAGGTGTCCCAGGTGTCCCAGGTGTCCCTGTGGTTGCAGGTGATGGAGCTGTTTGAGTCTCCATCCTCAGCACACTGATTGTTGGTTAAACTGATGTTAGACTTCATCTAACCTTTAGTCTGCCACAGGTTAAACCCATGATCTTACCAGAGGAACAGGAAGTGATGCGGCGTTTAGAACATTGACTCCGCCCCGCTCCGTGGTTCCTCGGGTGGTTGTTATGGTAACAGTCACGTCCTGCTCCTCCCGCCGCCCTCCTTTGTCCTCCTCTCCGTCTATGAATCGCTCGCTAAACTGATCCAAGTCCTCGCTGCTGGTGTTACCTGAGCGCACCACGGCAACAAACCCTTAGAAGAACAGCGGTGTGTCCTGGTGAGGAGCACGGACCCGTTTTATGGGACTTACTGTAGAAGCTGTACTCGAAGGTGACGTTGTAGTCGCCGTAGTCGGGAGGAGTGACGTCATAGTACTGAGCCTGGACCCCTGAAAGAACAAGAGTCATTTCCATCAGTTACGTCTCTCCTTAACGCCGTTCCACTGGGACCTGTGGACACGGAGACACGGACAGTCTGAAGACCTCCTGCTGGTGGAGCCTCCACCTCCCGTCTTACTGGTGCCCTTTCCATGTCGATGTATTCCTCCATCTCCACTCCCTTCATGTTCCACTCTGGCCGCAAACATCTGGCATCAGAGGGGACAAACACCACTCAAACCCGTCTACTCAGTCTGAAAGTGTCCTCCTGTGAGACACTTCAGAAGAGACACTTAACCTTCCTGTGTCTCGACAGCCTTCTGATGCTGGATTCCGTCCTCCACTCCCCACACGAGACACAAATCTTCTCAAGAGGCCTCTCCAGGGACATGAAGGACTCTGGAGAGGTTTCACTGGGTGGGAAAGACACACAAGTCTCATGTGTGTCTCTGTGTGTGTCTCTGTGTGTGTCTCTATGTGTGTCTCTGTCTGTGTCTCTGTCTGTGTCTCTATGTGTGTCTCTATGTGTGTCTCTGTCTGTGTCTCTGTCTGTGTCTCTATGTGTGTCTCTGTCTGTGTCTCTGTCTGTGTCTCTATGTGTGTCTCTATGTGTGTCTCTATGTGTGTCTCTGTCTGTGTCTCTATGTGTGTCTGTCTCTGTGTGTGTCTCTATGTGTGTCTCTATGTGTCTATGTGTGTCTCATGTGTGTCTCTATGTGTGTCTCTATGTGTGTCTCTGTCTGTGTCTCTATGTGTGTCTCTATGTGTGTCTCTGTCTGTGTCTCTGTCTGTGTCTCTATGTGTGTCTCTATGTGTGTCTCTGTCTGTGTCTCTATGTGTGTCTCTATGTGTGTCTCTGTCTGTGTCTCTATGTGTGTCTCTGTCTGTGTCTCTATGTGTGTCTGTCTCTGTGTGTCTCTGTGTGTGTCTCTATGTGTGTCTCTATGTGTCTATGTGTGTCTCATGTGTGTCTCTATGTGTGTCTCTGTCTGTGTCTCTGTCTGTGTCTCTATGCGTGTCTATGTGTGTCTCATGTGTGTCTCTATGTGTGTCTATGTGTGTCTGTCTCTGTGTGTGTCTCTATGTGTGTCTATGTGTGTCTCTATGTGTGTCTCTATGTGTGTCTATGTGTGTCTGTCTCTGTGTGTGTCTCTGTGTGTCTCTGTGTGTGTCTCTATGTGTGTCTCTATGTGTGTCTATGTGTGTCTCTATGTGTGTCTATGTGTGTCTCTATGTATGTCTATGTGTCTCATGTGTGTCATGTGTGTCTCATGTGTGTCTCTATGCGTGTCTCATGTGTGTCTCTGTGTGTCTCTATGTGTGTCTCTGTGTGTGTCTCTATGTGTGTCTCTGTGTGTGTCTCTATGTGTGTCTCTGTGTGTGTCTCTGTGTGTGTCTCTGTGTGTGTCTCTGTGTGTCTCTATGTGTGTCTCTATGTGTCTCTATGTGTGTCTCTATGTGTGTCTGTGTGTGTCTCTGTGTGTGTCTCTGTGTGTCTCTATGTGTGTCTCTATGTGTCTCTATGTGTGTCTCTATGTGTGTCTGTGTGTGTCTCTATGTGTGTTTCCCAGCAGAAGTTGTGCGGCTCTCAAAACATTAAAGACTGAAATCATTATGTCCTTGTTGTTTTAATCCTGATCACATGACCCCCCAGTGAAAGTACGTCAGTGTAGTGCCTCACACACGTGACACACACACACACACACACACACGTGACACACACACACACACACATTAAATGAGGTTGATCTGTTATAATCTGTCAAATGAGATCTGTGCCAGCGCCTTAATTTAACCTTTGAGTGCTAACATGTGCGCTACATGTTAGCACTAAGCTTTTTAACATGGCATTACACACAGACGCACACAGAAACACACAGACACACACACAGGGGTTGATGGGAACTGAGGGGGTGTCTGTTAACTGTTAACTGTTGACAGGAAGTGACATCACTAACATTCTGTCAATCAAGAGATTCATCCCAACGAGGCAGGAGGAGGAAATTAAAACCAGGTGATACGATGATTACACACACACACACACACACACACACACACAAACACACACACACACACACACATGGAGATGATGGAGAAAGATGGAGGTAAGGAAAGGAAGTGTAAGTCAAAAATATGAGGGACCAAAATAAAGAATGAAAGTTAAGGGGGGAGGAGGAAGAAGGAATGAGAGTAAAGGAGAGAAGGGGAGGAGGAAAGGAGAGAAGGGGAGGAGGAAGGCGGAATGAGAGTAAAGGAGAGAAGGGGAGGAGGAAAGGAGAGAAGGGGAGGAGGAAAGGAGAGAAGGGGAGGAGGAAGGCGGCCTCTTTTGGGAGTCACATGATTCCCAAACAAACTTTACAGAAACCAGCTGTGATGATATTCTGTGGAGAACCCTTGACTTCTTTCCTCCTTCTTTTTCTCCTTTCAATTTGAAGTGTATTTATTTTATTGTCAACTTTCTTCCTCTCCTTCTTTCATTGATCTTTCTCCACTTTACTTTTTCTTCTATTCTTTTTTTTTACGGTTCTTCACTTTCTTTTTAATTTAACTTCTTCTTTCTCTTTTAATTGTTCTTTTTTAGTTCTGATTCTAATGTAATAATCTGACTGACAGGAGTCGTGAAAGTCATCAAAGCTGCTGCGTATTGATTGGTGGTTTCTCTGATTCATTTATTGATGATGCTGAAACCAGAGAAACAGGAAAGTTTCCCTGATTGATCCCTCCTTCCTTTAAACGGATCGATTGATCGATTCAATGCTGAACAGCATGCAGCCTGCAGTGTAGAAACTACACACGGTTTACTATGTGCTGCCTTTATGCTAAGCTAACTAGCGTGTCCTGCTTTTATGCTAAGCTAACTAGCGTGTCCTGCTTTTATGCTAAGCTAACTAGCTGCTTGAGTACACAAGTGACAGTTAAACACTTACATTTATTTAGACTTTCACTAAACAGGAAGTGAAAAAAGCTGCAACGCACACACAGTAACAAAGACACACACACACAGACACACACACAGTGTAACAGATCCACACACACACACACACAGTGTAACAGACACACACACAGTGTGAGGACTCACACACACAGACACACACACAGTGTGAGGACTCACACACACAGACACACACACAGTGTAACAGACACACACACAGCGTGAGGACTCACACACACAGACACACACACAGTGTAACAGACACACACACAGTGTGAGGACTCACACACACAGACACACACACAGTGTAACAGACACACACACAGCGTGAGGACTCACACACACAGACACACACACAGTGTAACAGACACACACACAGTGTGAGGACTCACACACACAGACACACACACAGTGTGAGGACTCACACACACAGACACACACACAGTGTAACAGACACACACACAGTGTGAGGACTCACCAGCAGGCAGCAGGAGGCTCAGCGAGGCTCCACTCAGACACACACACACAGTGTAACAGACATACACACAGTGTGAGGACTCACACACACAGACACACACACAGTGTAACAGACACACACACAGTGTGAGGACTCACACACACAGACACACACACAGTGTAACAGACACACACACAGTGTGAGGACTCACACACACAGACACACACACAGTGTAACAGACACACACACAGTGTGAGGACTCACCAGCAGGCAGCAGGAGGCTCAGCGAGGCTCCACTCAGACAAACACACAGGAGGCTCCAGCTGGACATGATGAGCAGAGAATGAATGAATGAATGTGGAGACAAAGTGGGACGAAGTGGGACGAGATCACCGACTGAGACCTGAATGAGCAGCAGAGGGAGAAAAGGGGAGGGGGGCCGGAGGGGGGTGAGGGGGTGAGGGGGGGGGGGGTGAGGGGGGAGGAGTTCTGCTTCACTGCCAAGTTTGTTCCTTGTTCACAGAGACAAAGAGAAAAAAAGAACTAAACGAGGGGGAAAAGTTCTTTGATGTTGTTATTTATGTTTTGATTAGTATCCAATGATCAAGTTATCCTAAAGTATAATGCACAGAATGAAGATAGAACAAAGCATTTTAAATAGATGATGAGTATGAAATAAATGGTATGATAAGTAAAACTAACAAAGAATGGACATCCAGCCATCTTCTACACCTCTTGTGCTTGGAGGGTCTCGGGGGGGCTGCAGTCCATCCCAGCTAACATCGGGCCAGAGACGGGGTCCACTGGAGACACACCTCATTCCATCCATGCACCTACGAGCCAGTTAGAGTCACCATTAACCCCAAAGCATGTGTGTGGAGTGTGGGGGAAGAACATGTATAAAGGTCTCACTTCTAGCTGCCCAAAACCATCCTGCTCTCCTAGACCCAAACCAGCTGAACCCTGAGAGAGAAGAACTGAACATAAGAATCAGTTTGGCCTCTCGTCCTCTTTGATTTCATGAAGTGAAAACACTCTGTGAATGAGTCTGTCAATCAGTGTGTTTGAGTCTAAATGGACCATCATTCACAAAATGAACATCATGCTGCATTGAAGAAGACTTGAAACTAGAGACTGAGACCATAAACTCATGTTTACAATGTTTACTGAGGGAATAAATCAAGAGAGAAGTAGAGTCATTTCCTCATAGACGTCTATGGGAGCAGAGGAGTCGCCCCCTGCTGGTCACTACACAGAAGTAGAGTCATTTCCTCATAGACGTCTATGGGAGCAGAGGAGTCGCCCCCTGCTGGTCACTACACAGAAGTAGAGTCATTTCCTCATAGACGTCTATGGGAGCAGAGGAGTCGCCCCCTGCTGGTCACTACACAGAAGTAGAGTCATTTCCTCATAGACGTCTATGGGAGCAGAGGAGTCGCCCCCTGCTGGTCACTACACAGAAGTAGAGTCATTTCCTCATAGACGTCTATGGGAGCAGAGGAGTCGCCCCCTGATGGTCACTACATTGAAAGTCTCTGACCGTTGGAACTAACATTCTCACCTGACCAATCAAAACCGAGCAGACAAATCACAGGTTAAAGATCGACAATAAAACATTTGTTTTCTTTGTAATCTGATCTGAAAATGATGTCTTGGAGAAAATCGAACCCTTGTTTTAGCCTCCCCTGCTGAGGTCTGTCATTGTCTTCACAGGGAGAAGTCAGAGCCTCTTTGGTTCCTGCTGGAAGGAAAACACTTATTGTTTGTTCTCCTTTTGGCATGTCAGGGAAACGCACCTTGCAGTGATGTCATCAGTGATGTCAGCAGGGGCCAAATATGTAGACGTAGAGAGAGACCCAGTAGGACGACACTCTAGTGTGAGATGTAGGGTCTGTGTATGAATGTGTTATTTTTTTTAGCCTGTGCCAACGTGGGAAATGACGGCGTGCTGATAGGACCATGTACAGTAAACACTTGCTGTGGTGGGTCTTAAAGGGTAAAACAGGATAATACGGCAGAATAATTACCGCCTTGGACGAGCCGGTTATGACCAGTTCTCTTTGATGGATCCCAACACTAGGTTCAGCTTATTGGAAATATCCCATGAACTATATTACATAGGGTTGAATATTGTAATATAATGTGTAATTTTAAGTATATACTGTAATCTACAGGTAAAGTCCAGTGTGTCACCTCTGACATTCATGAACATTCAGGTAGCGTTAATACTAAACTGCTTCAGGTCGGATGAACCCATGTAAAAGATAAAAACAAATGTATATGATGTATATAGTATTTTCCAGTACTTTTAATCGCTGATAATACGCCGATAAGACAAAACGTGGTGCTTGTAGGATCTACTTTAGAAAGCCTCCCTGCCCCCTCTCAGCTGGACTTCCCCTCACCGGGCATTAGCATCCCCGTGAATAGCATTAGCATTGTGAATGAGGTCCCAGCATGCCGCCTGTCAGTGGCACACAGCAGCAGGACGTGTGGTGTGAGGGGAGGAAGTCGGTCGTCATCGGCCCGTATTGTCTTTAACTCGATACCTTTTCCCTTTTCCGTTCACACAATCCTGCAGCAATAAACGTCCCAACAGACAAAGCTGAACTGGAGTCACATCTTCTGGTTTCATGTGAGAGCAGATGTTTTAATATCGTCCTCCCACCACAAACTAAAACCTTTAATCTGAAAATCACTGCTGACAGAGAGAAAAAAATCCAAATCTGTGATGATTACAGTCCTGTTCAGTGTAATCGTCTTGACCCGAAGCCAAAACTCCCACACGCCTTCGTCCAGAGCAGATCTGAAGTCTGTTTGGATCCAGACGTTCAGCAGGGAGTGAACAAACCTCTGGATCTTTAATCTGATCTAATCCATCTTTGACACCGGATTACAGCCTGAACCGTCTGTCTCCTCTCTGGATATTAAAATAAGAGCAGCAGATGTAGGAAAACAGGCACTAACTAGCTTAGCTTAGCACAAACACTGGAAGCCTAGCTTCATCAGAAGAAACAAAAATGAGGAAAATGCCTGTTGCACAATAACATTGGAAGCAGATTAACAGTATTTATTCTATCAGGGAGGGAGAAGCATGAGAGAAGGAAGTGAGTGACTCATGAGGATTAAGGTGCTTCTTAAAAGACTACAGGGTTCAATGCAGCCATGCAATGCATCGTGGGAAACGGTGTTCAACAGAAAAGAGTTAATCAGATAAATGATGAAGATTAAAGACGATCATCAGTTTAAAATCCTGCAGATTCAGTCGCTAAAAACCACAGACACGCACACACATGATCTCTGTTTGTGTGTCCTGTGAAAAGCACACAGGACCATCTGGAGGCTGACGGAGCACTTCCTGTCCGCCTCAAACAATGGAGACAAGAAGAAGATAATGCAGACAAAAAGACTATTTCATATCTTTATTATTATTAAGACAATTTAAGAATATGGAGAAGAAATGGATTCTTAAATCAGCTTCAGCTACAATCGTACTAATGAAGGTCCTGCCCTGAACTCATGGCCTCAGGTTTGATCTTTGAATCTCAAACTAGATTTAAACAAACTCTTTCCCATCATGCATCTCCCAGCTGGTCTGTGGCGTCCTCCAGGGGGTCGCTGCCTCGCTCAAGGGCACGGGAAATTTGTGGTGTTCTCATGATTTCTATATTTTACTGTGTCAGCTGGGACGTTTAGTGTTCCTGAACGCATCTTGGGACGATGTGAGAGTCTGCAGCGGTCACACCGGGTGTGTGTGTGTGTGTGTGTGTGTGTGTGTGTGTGTGGCTCTCATGTGAACATTGTCAGAAACTGCTGCTAGATTTACTTTCTCACATCAGATACCCTGACAAAAGTAATGTTGTATTATACTATATAAAGCTGTATATATTTATATTAGGGCCGGGACTCGATTAAAAATATGAATCTAATTAGAGGCTTTGTAATTAATTAATCGAAATTAATCGCATTTTAATTGCATACATATTTGACCTGAGAACAGTGAGAAGTAATTTTTTTCACATGGATTTTTATTTTTGTTGAACCAATTCCAGTGTAGAAATAGCATATTTAGAAATATAGTATTTTCAGATATTCAGGTAGCCTATAGGTAAGTAGACCTTCTGTAAACTAGGTTTTTTTTAAGTAGACCAATACTTTCAAGTACATTCAGAACATTGGTTATTTTTTCAGACGTGGACTTAGTTACCCTGGTCCTTAAACCAGTCATCTGGTGCAGTGTGGGTTGGGTGTGGGTCCTTGTACGTCCACGCTAGCTGCTAATTGTGTTGCGTTGAGGTGATACTTGAGGCTCGATGTGAATTCCTTGTTGCACAGCTTGCACACAACCACGCTCTTATCGACGCTTCCATCCGTGTGTTTATTATAAGAAGATTTCCCATTCACGGGGCCACCCGACACGGTCTCGTCAGCTTCTTCGTTCATGTTCACTGTGGTTTGTTGTTGTCTGAAGTCATGGACGCTAGTTGGTGCTCCAGTATAATCGGTCCCCCCGAAACTCATCCAGTGAGAAACGTTCCGCGGTGCAAAAAAAAGTGTAAAAATGCGTAAAAAATGTTTAATGTGTTATTTTTTTTGTAATTAATTAATCTTAATTCACATTGTAATTAATTAATCGTAATTAACGCGCTAAAGTCCCGGCCCTAATTTATATATATATAAAATCAACCATGAATAAAACTACACGATGTGTAGTAAGAAATCTCATATGACAGTTGAGGATCAGCTTATCAGAGTGCTCTTACGTCTCCATAGCAACCACCTCAGGAGTGTGTATTTCCTTGCAAAAATACCATCTTCATTTGAACTTGTTTTTAACTTTCATCTTTATTATCAGGTTCTCAAAAAGCTTCGGGTCAAAGGGCGGGGCTACACACTGATTGACAGGTCTCCAATAGACCATAAAGCAGGGGATGGGGACGTTTAGAGAATGGCGGAGTAGGCAGTTCGTCGGAAGGGCTCCATCACTATTAAACATTCGGCAGCTTCTAAAACCTGTTCCTGCTGCGGTGAACCTTTTATTCAGTTCAGAATGGGCGGCTGCCAAACAAAAATTAAGGTAAAATAACACGAGGACCGCACGGTGGTGTGGTGATCAGCACTGTCACAGCAAGAAGGTCCTGGGTTCATCTCCACCCAGTGGCCTTCCTGTGTGGAGTCTGCATGTTCTGCCCGTACTGGGTTATTTTATAGATTATTCCTGTAGTATTACGGTGATTTTTTTTTACAGTGTGGTTATTCAAAGACCATCTAACCAATGGGGTGGGACGATGGTCCAAGACTCACAGGAAGTTCGCCACCAGAGTTCAAAAGTTGAGTTTATTGTCATCTAAAGAAATGGTCACACATTACAGTGATATGGTAATTTAGGTTCAACTTTCTCAACCTAAATCCTTTTCTTTTAAATAAACCGCAAAAACCAGCAGTGTCAATTAGTGAAATCAATGAGTGATTTGATTGAAAGATTATTGACAGAATAGTCTCTAAATCAAAAAAAAACATTTCAACCAGTTCCTCGAAGGATCTGTCGCTTCTTCATCAGATCCTTTACTGCCAACTGATTTTTTCTGGCATTGTAAAAACTAAGCCTGGTCACTCGATGTGCTCCTGACCGGCGCTCCCTGGCGGCGACTCGCCGGCACACTGGTGGTACTTCAGCTCTGTGTACCAGGCGAAGCCTCGGCCGCAGGCGCCGCAGACATACTGCTTCTCCACGGTGTGAACGGCCATGTGGGACTGCATGCTGGCCTTGTGCGCATACCTCTTCCCGCACACAGAACAAGGGAATGGTTTCTCCCTGGTGTGCGTCCTCATGTGGATCTCTAGGTGGGACTTGTAGAGACACTTTAAGCCGCACATGGAGCAAAAGAAGGCCTTTTCTCCCGTGTGGTGCATCATGTGGTTCCTCAGGTTGTAGTTGTGGTGGAATCTTTTCCCACACTCAGAGCAAGTGTAGGGTTTTGTGACAGTGAACCTGGTTTCACTTTCTAGAACTCTAGAACTGTTCAGGGAGTTGAGGGCCGACATCCGGTTGTCTTTCCAGAAATCACTGTCAACACTGTGGTCTCTCTCTGGTGCTCCGACATCTTTGCTGAGAGTGTGACATCCCAGAATTGTGTCAGAGATTTCAGTACGTTTCAGAGAGTATAAGCCCGACTGAGGTTCTCTGGTCTCCTTCCAAAAATCACTATCAACACTATCATCAGTAGCTGGTTCTGGATGGGAGTTCCTGTCAGGTTCTGGTCCTCCACAGTCCTCTCCATCACCTTCTGTCTCCATCTGTTGAGTTTGTCTCTGATTAAGCTGTGAGGACTGAGCTTCTTCTTCATCACCTTCACTCTTCACAGTAAATGAGATCTTTATGTCAGCCTCTTCCAGCCCTTGAAGCTGCTCTGCCTCCTGACTGGTCCAGAGGTCCTCCTGTTCCTCTTTAGTGTGGGGGGGCTCTGGGTCCTTGTGCCAGTCGGGACTTCCTCCCTCAGTAGATGGATCTCCTCCCCTGGGACTTTTTCTGTAGTGGTTGATAAACGTACCATTGCCCTGAGGGACATCCTTTTTCAGAGAATTGAAACCCGACAGACGTCCACAGCTCTCTTCCCAGAAATGACTGTCGGCACTGTCTTCAGTCTCCGGTTCAGAGGATTCTCCAGCATATGGTTCTGGATGATTATCTATGTCGGAGTGCTGGTCTGGTTGTGGTCCTTCAGAGTCCTCTCTGTCACCTTCTGGAGGTTCTGCCTCTCTGTGCTCCCCAATTTGTCTCTGGTGAAGCTGTGAGGCCCGATGGCCAACGCACTGGTGATATTTCAGCTGATAATGCCAACTGAATCTTTCTTTACAATATCTGCAGCTGTAGACTTTGTCCCTCGAGTGAACTTCCAGATGTTTTTCCAGATGTCTCCTCCATGCAAATTCTTTTCCACAAACGGTGCAACTAAACTGTGTTTGTCTCGCGTGGCTCCTCATGTGCTGTACCAAATCCTCGCTGTCACTGCATCCTGTGTTGCACACGGAGCAGCGGAAAGGTTTCTCCGCCGAGTGACACATCACGTGAGAACGCAAGCTGTCATGCTCTGCGAACGTTCTACCACAAACAGAGCAACCAAATGGCTTCAGTCCCGTGTGGAGTCTTATTGGAACCTGCAGCTGGTTCTCTAGATTAAACCCCATGGTGCTCTGGTATCCGTCGGTCAACCCAGCATCATCGCAGAACTGTGAGGGCTCGCCGGTGCACTTGTGATCAACAAGATCACGCTCCGGAGAGAATCTCTCTTGACGAACTACACAGCTGAGCGTTTTCTCTCTTATATGAACAGGTATGTGTCTTGACAGATATCCCACCGTTGCAGGTGCTTTTCCGCAAAATAAACATCCGAATTGTTTCTCTCCCGCAGGGGAATTCCCATGGGTCTGCATAGTGAGACCGTCTTCAGATCTTCGGTGACACTCAGACAAGCTGGAAGGTTTAATATCAGTGTTATATCCTCGATCTCTCGCAAAGACCTGCTCACTTTCTAGAGGCTTTGGACCTGATGGAGGTTGATCACCATCACCTCCATCATCAGTCGTGAGTTCAGCTTCAGTCCTGTCATCAGAGCAGCTAAATGTTTTTATGCTGCTTTTAAATCCATCATCCACTGAGATTTTTCTATTTCTTTGGTACGTAAACCCTGACTGGTGTTTCCTGGTCTCTTTCCAAAATTCAATGTCAACAATGTCCTCAACATATGATGGCTTTGTCTCTTTATTGGTACCTGGTTCTGGATGTCTAACGGGTTCTGAGCTGCCTGCTGCCTCTTCTCCGTCACAATCCTCTCCAATAAAGTCCCCTCCTTTGAATCGAGAGAGCTCCCCGAGACATTTGTGTTTCTTAATCTGAAAATGCCAAAAGAATCTCCTGCCACAGACGGCGCAGCTGAACGGCTTCACCCCTGAGTGGACCGCCATGTGTTGTGACATGATTCCCCTCTGGGAAAATCTTTTGCCGCACACGGAGCATCTGAAAGGTTTCTCCCCGGTGTGGGTCCTCATGTGTATCGCCAGGTGGGAGCTGAACTGACGTTTCTGGCCGCAGACGCTGCAGGTGAACAGCTTCTTTCCTCTGTGCATCCTCACGTGGGTCACCAGGAGGTAGTTGTTGGGAAACGTTGCATCACACTCAGAGCAGCTCAGAGGCTCGCCGCGTCGGCCTGCTCGGCCTCGGAGGAACCGTGGGCGCTCACCCACGCACTTGTGGACCCGGAGCTGCGACTCGGCCCGAAATCTGTTCTTACAGATGCTGCAGTTGAATGGTTTCACCTCCGAGTGCGTCGTCATGTGAGACGTTACTGCTCCTTTATGTCGAAAGTTTTTACCACAGAGGGAGCAGCCAAATGGTTTCTCACCCGTGTGGATTTTCAGGTGGTAGTCCAGACCCGCTTTCTGAGTGAACCTTTTACTACACAGGGAGCAGCCGAAGGGTTTCACTCCCATGTGAGTCCTCATGTGTATGTTCAGATTCCCTCTCTGTTTAAATGTTTTGGCGCAGAAAGAACAGCTGAAGGCTTTTCTTGCAGGATCCATCCAGTCTTCTTCAGGCTCAGATTGAGACGAGCCTGAAGTCTCAGTATCGGGACTTGAGTTCCTGTCAGGTTCTGGTCCTCCGCAGTACTCTCCATCACCTTCTGTCTCCATCTGTTCAGTTTGTCTCTGATGAAGATCTGAGGACTGAGCTTCTTCTTCATCTTCACTCTTCACAGAAGTGAAGGTGAACTTGGTGAGATCAGCCTCCTGCAGCCCTTGAAGCTGCTCCTCTTTAATGTGGTGGGGTTCTGGTTCCTCCTGGTCCTCTTTAATGTGTGTGGGCTCTGGGTCCTTTTGGTCCTCTTTAATGTGTGTGGGCTCTGGGTCCTTTTGGTCCACACTGGGACTCCACTCCTGCTCTTCTTTAACCACCAACAGCTGCTGGACCTCTAAAAAGGAAACACACATTTAATAGATTATTCGGAACCAGTAAAATATTAGATTAAGGATGCCTATCTCTGCTAATTCATTAATTAATGTATTTTAATGTATTAAAATGTAAGCACATAATAACACTAACTATTATGACATCCTAATAAAATATATATAATAATGACAAAACAATAATTACATTATAGTAAAAGATTATGATGAAATGAGATTAAACAGTCGGCTGTCACAATGAGTGTCTTATGACTTTCTCTCATCAAAGTAACATTTCTAGTAATTAGACTTTAAAAACAATTCCTGGGTTCGACTCCACCCAATGGCCTTTGTGTGTGTTTAGTTTAGTGTGATTATAAACTCTATGTTGAGTTTAGTGTTGGAATGTTGATGTTAATGTTGTAAAACAGAACGTCTAAAGCTGTTTCAGTTTTGTTAAGTGCAATATAAATATATAAATCAGTGGATGATCAGAGTAGTCTAGCACTCTTCAAACAAAAGATTGTATGAAAAATAATTTAAAATCAACACAGTTACCAGAGATTTACTAGGACACTAAAGCCCACAACGTGATTATTAAAGCCTCCCTCAGATGGAAGGAGTGTTGAAGGAGAGCATCCTCAACGTACTCGATTGGTAGTTTAAGACTTTATTTGTACTTTAATTTGTATTATTATTATTTAATGTATGTATTATGATTACATTTTATAATGTACCTCACTTACATTTAAAGTTCAAATTTCCACATTGAGACATTTCACTATATTTGAACCTTATTCCTGCACTACGTTGTCTGCCTTCAGGCACCAACCGCCAGGTCAAAGTCTGACACATGACGGCAATAAACGATTCCTGATTGATTTAATAATTGTGTTGATTAATTAGTTGATTAATCGGAGGAAGAGCTGATTAGTTGCAGCCCTACTGTGCATACAACTTAATGTGTTCTGCTGTGTTATTTTCTTACTGTATTGAATGATTTCCTTTAAGATTATAATATTTATTATTTAATTAAAACTTAACGTAAAATGTTCATTCTCCGGAAGCATATCGTCCTAAATCAAATGAAAAAATAAGAAGATTGTCTCTTTTGTTGCATTGTACAAGTGTATCCGGGTTTTAAGACGTTTACTGTCAAACGCAGCAGGTTGCTAGGCAACGGGATGGGCATAGAAAGCTAAGGACGCAAACAGGAAGTCCCCCGTAGGTCAGACCGCCGAGAAGGACCCGGCCCACGTAGACCAGAAGGCCGGGTCTTCATGAGGATGCAGCCCATTGACACACATATAATAATCCAATAATCGATCGATCGACACGCAGCGAGAGGTGTTAGCAGGAGTTAGCTGCTAGGTGCTAACAGGCTGTAAGTGGACGCTGTAGCTAAGGTTAGCTTAGCAGCGACGACATTGTCAGAAAAGAAATAAAACCGACCTGCTTCTCTCCGCAGCTCCATGTCGGCCGTTAAAAGCACATCGATATCCTTCTTACATCCGGGTATTGTTCTGTCCAAATGTCCAATGAGATGTCCGCGAGCCGCAATTGGACATGCTAACACAGCCGCACATGCTAACTGAGCTACAAGAAGACAGACCGCGGAGACCCGGAAGCACAAACCCTCCTTCCGGTACGCTCCTCTAGCCTTCACAATAAAACTGCAAAATAACATTTACAAATTTGTGTACCATCTTGTTTTGTATGTTTGGCTCGCAGTGTGTTTACTGTACAGGTTCGTTGTATTAAGAAGTTCAAACAAGCTCCATCTCAACCAGCTACAAAGCTGAGGTACCTCCTTTAGTTTTATCTACAACAAGTGGATGAAGGTGACAGTTTATATTCTTATGGGTGAAATGCACTTATTGTAAGTCTACCGTCTTTTTATTTGTAATTTGCAGCTACGTCTCTCGTTAGTCCGCAGTATGGAGACGATATCATCGTCCTGGCTGGAAGGCAGAGACTCGGTTGGTCGAGTGGTATCACGTGGGTTTTAACTCGAATGCTATTGGTCTGTGCGTAGATGAGTAAAGCTGCAGTTAAAACTTGCGCTCACGTTTAAATCACAAGTCTTTTTTAGCTTTATGATTCTATATATTCTCAAATGACTGATTTAGACAAAGTGTGACATTTGTATAAGTCACTGCCTTCAAAATAAAGTACAAGTTAATACTACTGGTTTTGAGCATTAACTATTTCTAGAACTGGACTAGTTAGCACTTTATTAGCACTTACATATAGCACTTTGTAGTTTGGTTTTCTTGAAGAAATGACCATGAGGTACAAACAATAACCATGTATATACCCTATGTGACATTATTTTGAGGGTTGATGGACCTGTTACAATGCGTAGCCTAGCAACAGTCATACTAAACTCCAGTCAGTTAACAAACTTATTTTATTAGTTATTTACTTGTTTTTCACAGAGCGAAAAAACATTAACTTTTATGAATCTATATTAGACCAGGTGAGAAGTGTCTTGATTATAGTTTCCCATCATAACCAGGACCACAACAAGTAGTAAGCAGAAATAGAGATGATTTCAGCAATGAATAATGGGAGAAAAAACTACAGAGAGCAACGTTTTGTGAAAGAAGAAAGTATCATAATTCATTGAGATTTTTCAGTTAACATTTCATTCTCAATAACAATAATAACAATAATAATATGTGTCTTCACAGACTTTCTAACTTTTGACTCTCAGAGACTGAGAGATTGTGCTTTCAGCTCTGGAGTCCAACCCCTCCGATCAGAGGTAATAACGTGATCACGGGAGGACATTTTGTGCGGCATGAAATTAAAAATAAAATAAACACAAGTAGGATATTTTCCCTGCTTTTCTTTTTTTCTTAGCATTCATTTTTTTAGAGAACTATTGTACTTTATTTAAATGAGTTATTATATTCCATTTTACAACGGTTTAATTTCATTGACAGTTTATTATTGTATTGTTCACTTGCATTTACACTCACCGGCCACTTTATTAGGTACCCCATGCTAGTAACGGGTTGGACCCCCTTTTGCCTTCAGAACTGCCTCAATTCTTCGTGGCATAGATTCAACAAGGTGCTGGAAGCATTCCTCAGGGAGTTTGGTCCATATTGACATGATGGCATCACACAGTTGCCGCAGATTTGTCGGCTGCACATCCATGATGCGAATCTCCCGTTCCACCACATCCCAAAGATGCTCTATTGGATTGAGATCTGGTGATTGTGGAGGCCATTTGAGTACAGCGAACTCATTGTCATGTTCAAGAAACCAGTCTGAGATGATTCCAGCTTTATGACATGGCGCTTTATCCTGCTGAAAGTAGCCATCAGAAGTTGGGTACATTGTGGTCATAAAGGGATGGACATGGTCAGCAACAATACTCAGGTAGGCTGTGGCGTTGCAACGATGCTCAATTGGTACCAAGGGGCCCAAAGAGCGCCAAGAAAATATTCCCCACACCATGACACCACCACCACCAGCCTGAACCGTTGATACAAGGCAGGATGGATCCATGCTTTCATGTTGTAGACGCCAAATTCTGACCCTACCATCCGAATGTCGCAGCAGAAATCGAGACTCATCAGACCAGGCAACGTTTTTCCAATCTTCTATTGTCCAATTTCGATGAGCTTGTGCAAATTGTAGCCTCAGTTTCCTGTTCTTAGCTGAAAGGAGTGGCACCCGGTGTGGTCTTCTGCTGCTGTAGCCCATCTGCCTCAAAGTTGGACGTACTGTGCGTTCAGAGATGCTCTTATGCCCACCTTGGTTGTAACGGGTGGTTATTTGAGTCACTGTTGCCCTTCTATCAGCTCGAACCAGTCTGGCCATTCTCCTCTGACCTCTGGCATCAACAAGGCATTTCCGCCCACAGAACTGCCGCTCACTGGATGTTTTTTCTTTTTCGGACCATATTCTGTAAACCCTAGAGATGGTTGTGCGTGAAAATCCCCGTAGATTAGCAGTTTCTGAAATACTCAGACCAGCCCTTCTGGCACCAACAATCATGCCACGTTCAAAGTCACTCAAATCACCTTTCTTCCCCATACTGATGCTCGGTTTGAACTGCAGGAGATTGTCTTGACAATGTCTACATGCCTAAATGCACTGAGTTGCCGCCATGTGATTGGCTGCTTAGAAATTAAGTGTTAACGAGCAGTTGGACAGGTGTACCTAATAAAGTGGCCGGTGAGTGTATATTCATTTGGGTTTTTTTCTTCGGGAATTTGAGTTTACCTGCAACCAAGTGGTCCTCAACCACCGCATTGCACCACATAAATACAGAAGACTTTTTTCCAGATGATGTCCTAATAACATGCGCTTATCCCTCTTGACATTTTCCCCGAGCGTCACCAAGCGTCTTTTCAGCTCATCCAACTGCCCACGACTCGCTGCACCAGAGGACAGAAGCCTGTCTACATCTCCATCACCAGTCCACGGACATATTGTCCAACACGTTTGTGAGGTTTGAGACACTTGCTCTACAGTATTTTGTTGTTGACATCGGGTTAAATTTAAGTCATGATACAACTCTCATTTGTGGATTATTTAAAAAGTTCCATTCCCTTAATGTATTAAAAACATACCGAGCCAGGAATTCTGTGTACTGTCACGCAAATATGATGTGGCTTGTAAAACACAAACGATGAAAATAATCCTCCCCCAGGTGTAAATCATCGATAGATGCAAGAAGTTATTGTTCCTTTCATTTATTCAGCTGCGATGCTGGTTGGAGGTTCTACTTCTCTGTTCTCCTTGGACTGATGAACCTATGAGGACCAAAGCAAGTCACTTTTTTTAGTAGCAACACACTAAATAGTGTCTCCCCAGCCTGAACCCCTGTGCTTAAAGTTTAAACCCGTCTGTGGTGTCCTTCCAATCATCACTGTCATCAGTCTCGGGTTCAGAGGAGTCTCCAGTCTTGCCAACAGGTTCTGGACCAAAGGGCCTCTCTGGTTCTATTTTCATTTCTTCACTTGAGCTGCCGGCTGGAGGTTCCGCCTCTCTGTTCTCCTCAGTCTGATCTTGATGATGCTGTGAGGACTGATGACCGACACACTTATGTTTCCTCAGCTGATAAAACCAAGTGAATCTTTGGCAACAGACGCTACAGCTGAATCTCTTTTCTTCTGTATGGTTTCTCATGTGTTCATTCAAGTTGCACTTGCCAGGAAATCTTTTACAACACACTGAACATTTGAATATCCTCTCTGCTGTGTGAATTCTCATATGTTTCTTCAGACTTTCCTGGGAGCCAACTCTTTTCCCGCATTCAGAGCAGCTGAACAGTTTCTCCCCAGTGTGGATTCTCATGTGTTTTTGTAAGTTTCCACTTTGTGAAAAGCATTTCTTGCAAACGGAGCAGCTGAACGGTTTCTCTCCTGTGTGAGACCTCAGGTGTATCTTTAGATGTGTCTTTTTCCTAAATCTTTTCCCACACTCTGAGCAACTCAATGGTTTTTCTCCTGCGCTACATCTTGAACCTGGCTGATGTTCCTTTGTCTCCTTCCAACCATCACTGTCATCAGTTTCAGGTTCAGAGGAGTCTCCTGTCTCATCAACAGTATCTGGACCTGAGTTTTGGGCAGGTTCTCTTCCTTCACATTCCTCTCCATCAGCTTCTGCTTTCATATCGTCAGTTGATCTGCCGGTTGGGAGGTCTGCCTCTTTGATCTCCATGGTTTGAGGGTGATGAAGCTTTGAGAAACGACGGCCGACACATCGATGATCTTTGAGCTGTTTACACCAAGTGAATCTCTGCTCACAAACACTGCATCTGTAGATTTTGTGGACTTCCACATGTTTGGTCAGATGTCTCCTCCATGCAAACTCTTCACCACAAATTGTGCAATTAAACCGCATCTGCATCGTGTGGATCCTCATGTGCTGAACTAAAGCCTCGCTGTCACCACAGTCTGTGTTACATACTGAGCAGCGGAAAGGTTTCTCCCCCATATGACACACCATGTGAGAATGTATGCTTTCCTGCTTGTCAATTATTTGACCACAAAGGGAGCAGCCAAATGGTTTCTCTAATGCAGGGGGGTCCCCGTGGGTCGGCAGAGTGAGACCATACTCGGATCTTTGGTGACACTCAGAGAAGATGGAAGGCTTCATGTCGGTGTTACAGCCTGGATCTCTCACAAAGACCTGCTCACTTTTAAGAGGCTTTGGACCTGATGGAGGTTGATCACCATCACCTCCATCATCAGTCGTGAGTTCAGCTTCAGTCCTGTCATCAGAGCAGCTAAATGTTTTTATGCTGCTTTTAAATCCATCATCCACAGAAACTTTTCTATTTCTCTGGTACGTAAACCCTGACTGGTGTTTCCTGGTCTCTTTCCAAAACTCAACGTCAAAACTGTCCTCAGGTTCAGAGTACGGTTCAGTCTTCTCATAGGTATTATTTGATTCTGGAGGACTATCTGGACCAGAGTTCCTGTCAGGTTCTGGTCCTCCACAGTTCTCTCCATCACCTTCTGTCTCCATCTCTCCATCAGTTTGTTTCTGATGAAGCTGTGAGAACCGAGCATCCTCTTCATCGTCGTCACTCTTCACTTGAGCGAAAATGAACGTGGTGATGTCCGCCTCCTCCAGCCCTTGAAGTTCCTCCTGTTCCTCTTTAATGTGGGGGGGCTCTGGGTCCTCCTGTTCCTCTTTAATGTTGGGGAGCTCTGGGTCCTCCTGTTCCTCTTTAATGTTGGGGGGCTGCGGGTCCTCCTGTTCCTCTTTAATGTGGGGGGGCTGCGGGTCCTCCTGGTCAAAGCTGGAGCTCCACTCCTGGTTTTCTTCTTTAACCACCAACATCTGCTGGACGTCTTCGGGAAACAGGAAACACACAATTATAAATCACAAAATCCATAGATTGGCATGACTATCAACACCTGCAAGGCAACAGGTCCAGATAACATCGCTGGTTGTGTGTTGAAGACAAACTATTGTTCCATCGTGCTTCAAGGCCAGCATCATCATAGCTGTGCCCAAGAAATCCACTCCGTCTTGATAGAATGACCATCGTCTGCTGGCACTGACCCCAACGAGTGCTCAAGGAGGCGGTGAGTCTGTTGCGTCACTTCCTGTCGACAGCGTGTTTGATGTCTTGAACTTTTTCAGAGCTCTAGCGATACCAAGTTGATTCTGTCGTGATATTGTCAGTACAAGCGGCGAATTATCTACGTGAGACGTTGTTAAACGCCTCGCCGTCCAGCACTTTGTCGTTTAAACGAATAGTTGCTTAGACGTTGTTTAGCGTTAGCGCTACCTCTTTTAGCATTAGCTTAGCAGCTAACATTGTGATGTCTTCCCTCCCTACCTCCCCTGCTCTCTCTTGCTCGGTGTGTCACATGTTTAGCTATTCCTCTGCCTCCCTTACGGATAATGGTACATGTAAGAAGTGCAGTATATTTGATCGCTTGGAGGCGAGGCTTAGTGAGTTAGAAGCACGGCTCCGCACCATGGAGGTAGCCGCTGTTAACCAGCCATCTCCTATAGTCGGTGCGGACCACATAGACGTATCGTTTGCTCCTGCTAACCGTCCCCCGGCAACCCCCGAGCGGCCGGGAGGCTGGGTGACTGTCCGGAATAAGCATAAGTCTAAGTCGAAGCACACGGTTAACCACCAACCACTTCACGTTTCAAACCGCTTCTCCCCACTCAGCGACACACCCGCTGAGAAGCCAACTCTGGTTATAGGTAGCTCCATTCTGAGGAACGTGAAGTTAGCGAAACCAGGGGCCATAGTCACTTGTATCCCCGGGGCCAGAGCGGGCGACATTGAGTCTTATCTTAAACTGCTGGCTAAGGATAAACGTAAATACAGTAAGATTGTAATACATGTCGGCGGTAATGACTCCCGGTTACGCCACTCGGAAGTCACAAAAGTTAACGTGGAATCGGTGTGTACATACGCTAAAACAATGTCGGACACCGTAGTTTTCTCTGGCCCCCTCCCAAACTTGATCAGTGACGACATGTATAGCCGCATGTCGTCATTCCGCCGCTGGTTGTCGAGGTGGTGCCCAGTAAATAATGTGGGCTTCGTTGATCACTGGAAAACGTTTTGGGGAGTGCCTGGTCTGATTAGGAGGGACGGCATCCATCCAACTTTGGATGGAGCTCAACTCATTTCTAAGAACCTGACCCAGTTTCTTAATGGACTTAATCCATGACCCAGAGTTCAGACCAGGAAGCAGAGTCGCAGTCTTACACACTTCTCTGCGCTTCATTCCGAGCAGTCACTCAGCGTAATTAACTCTATAGAAACTGTTTCTGCCCCACGGACACCGTTATTTAAGTTAAAGGTAAACAACCGAGGAGTTATATTTAATAACTTAATCAAAGTTAAATGTAACAATACAACTGTGCAACAAACTAGGAGAATTAAAGGGGGTCTTTTGAATATTAGATCTCTGTGCTCTAAAGCTGTTTTAGTAAATGAACTAATATCTGACAACCATGTTGATATTTTCTGTCTTACTGAAACATGGCTATCGGATGGGGAGTACTTTAGCTTAAATGAAGCGACTCCTCCAAGTCATGTTAATACTCATATCCCCCGAGGCACAGGCCGAGGGGGTGGAGTGGCAGCTATTTATGACTCCTGCCTTTTAATAAACCTTAAACCTAAACTGGATTATAACTCATTTCACAACCAACCTGGAAAATAATCCAGCCGGTTCTCTTTGTAATAGTGTACAGGGCCCCAGGTCCTTATTCTGAATTTTTATGTGAATTTTCACAGTTCTTAACGAGTTTGGTCCTTAAAACGGACAAGGTAATTATAGTGGGTGACTTTAACATTCATGTGGATGTCGATAACGACAGCCTTGGTACTTCATTTCTCTCTTTGCTGGAATCAATTGGTTTCTGTCAGACTGTAAACAAACCAACTCATTGTTTTAACCACACCCTCGACTTGGTTCTTGTGTATGGTATTGTGATAGAACACTTAACAATCTTTCCACAGAACCCTCTCCTGTCCGACCATTGTCTGATAACCTTTGAATTTCTACTGCCAGAATCTCCTCCTCCTGCCAAGGGTTTCTACAGTCGATGTTTATCGGACACCGCTGTAGCCTCATTTAAAGAAACCATTCCCTCTGCTCTAAGTTCAGTGTCCTGTCTCAAGATATCAGAAGACTCCTGTGAAAACTTCAGTCCGTCACAAATCGACCATCTTGTCGATACTGCCACAGGCTCTTTGAGAATGGCGCTGGACGGTATTGCTCCCCTCAAAAGAAGAATGGCAACAAGAAGGAAGTTCGCGCCTTGGTATAACTCTCAAACCCGGAACCTAAAGCAAACTGTGCGGAAACTTGAGCGGTTATGGCGTTCCACCAAATCAGAAGGATCTAGGCTAACTTGGCAAGACAGCGTTAAAACATATAAGAAGGCTCTCCGTAACGCAAGAGCATCTTATTACTCATCATTAATCGAGAAAAATAAAAACAACTCCAGGTTTCTCTTCAGCACTGTAGCCAGACTGACAGAGAGTCACAGCGCTGTCGAGCCGTGTATTCCTGTGGACCTCAGTAGTAACGACTTTATGAACTTCTTCAATAATAAGATTCTGACTATCAAAGAGAAAATTGATGGTCTACTACCCCCAACCGGAGCCAACCCGTCCGCGGATGTAGGATCCTTGGACGCAGCCGTGGGCCCTGATACCTACTTGGATGGTTTCTCTTCCATCAACCTTGATCAACTGACTTCTACAATTTTGAAATCCAACTCTTCCACTTGTCTCCTGGATCCGATTCCAACTAAGCTGCTTAAGGAAGTTTTTCCGTTAATTAGCACATCCCTACTGGATATTATGAATCTGTCTTTGTTGACAGGACATGTACCACAGTCCTTCAAGGTAGCTGTAATTAAACCTCTTCTGAAGAAACCTACCCTAGCTCCAGAGGTGTTGGCTAACTACAGACCCATCTCTAATCTTCCCTTCCTCGCTAAGATCCTGGAGAAATCTGTCGCGAATCAATTATGTGACTTTCTACAAAACAATGCTTTGTTCGAGGATTTCCAGTCAGGATTTCGAATGCATCACAGCACAGAAACGGCACTGGTGAAAATTACAAATGATCTTCTACTTGCATCGGACCAAGGACTTGTATCTTTTCTTGTATTGCTGGACCTCAGTGCTGCATTTGACACCATCGATCACCGTATCCTGCTGCAGAGACTGGAACACTTGATTGGCATCAAAGGAACTGCACTCAGCTGGTTTAAATCTTATTTATCGGATCGATCCCAGTTTGTGTTTGTGAACGGTGAATCATCGAGGACCACGAATGTTGGTCACGGAGTCCCACAAGGTTCTGTGCTTGGACCGATTCTATTTACCCTGTACATGCTTCCTTTGGGCGACGTTATCAGAAAACACCGCATAAACTTCCATTGTTATGCAGACGATACTCAACTGTATCTATCGATCAAGCCAGAAGACACCAACCAACTTGTTAGACTTCAGGACTGTCTTGGAGACATCAAAACCTGGATGACCTGCAACTTCCTGATGTTAAACTCGGAAAAAACGGAAGTTATCATGATAGGCCCAGAGCGCCTTCGAAGTCAGCTGTCACGTGATACAGTCTCTATGGATGGAATTGCTCTGGTATCCAACAGCACCGTCAGAAATCTTGGAGTTCTCTTCGACCAGGATATGTCCTTCAACTCTCATATAAAGAAGACTTCAAGGACTGCCTTTTTTCATCTACGGAATATATCAAAAATCAGGAACTTCCTGTCTCAAAGTGATGCAGAAAAACTAGTTCATGCATTTGTTACTTCTAGACTGGATTACTGTAATTCTTTGTTATCAGGCTGCTCTTGTAAATCGCTTAAACCTCTCCAACTGATTCAGAATGCTGCAGCACGTGTATTAACAAGAACTAAGAAATGGGATCATATAACTCCTGTATTAACTTCTCTGCACTGGCTTCCTGTTAAATCAAGAATAGAATTTAAGGTACTTCTCCTCACCTACAAGGCACTTGCTGGTGAGGCACCGTCTTATCTTAAAGAGCTTGTTACACCGTATTGTCCTACAAGGCATCTACGCTCCATAGATGCTGGGCTACTTGTGGTTCCTAGAGTTTTAAAAAGTAGGATGGGGGCCAGAGCCTTCAGTTATCAAGCTCCTCTTTTGTGGAACCAGCTTCCACTTTCAGTCCGGGGGGCAGACTCGGTCAGTTCATTTAAGATAAAGCTTAAAACGTTCCTCTTTGATATTGCTTATAGTTAGGGCTGGCTCAGGTTAGCCTGGACCAGCCCTTAGTTAAGCTGCTCTAGGCTTAGACTGCCGGGGGACTTCTTAGGACACACCGAGCCCCTCTCTCACTCTCACTCTCTCCTCCCACAATCATCCATGCTTTATTAATGTACATCACTAATTAAGCTTCTTTCCGGGAGTTTTTTGTGCTTTCTCGCCTAGCAGGTCTCCGTGGATCATAGTTTCGTGCGGACCCCGGTTCTAACTCCTGGCTCATGGCTCTGCTGACACCTGCTGCTGCCATCATCATTACTTTAAATATGATTCATATTACTGTCATCAAAAACCAACATCTTTCTGCTCTCCCTCCCCACAGAAGCCTCTGTGGATGGTGGTTCGATCTGATGGAGGTTGTCCCTGCAGTGGTCCTGCCGTACACCTCTTCTGCTACTTGCAATTACTTGTATCATTTCAGTTAGAGAAATTGAATGTATTGTACATCTTTTACATTGTTGATTCTGTACACATGACATCCATTGCAGTCTGTCCATCCCGGGAGAGGGATCCCTCCTCTGACGTTCTCCCTAAGGTTTCTTCCCTTTTTTCCCCATTGAAGGGTTTTTTTTCATATTTTGGGGAGTTGTTCCTGTGCCGATGTGAGGGTTTCGGGACAGAGGATGTTGCATGTGTACAGACTGTAAAGCCCTCTGAGGCTAATTTGTAATTTGCGATTTTGGGCTATACAAAATAAAATGAATTGAATTGAATTGAATAAACAGGAAGTTCTTTGAGCGGTTAGTCGTGTCAAATCCACCCCCCCCCCCCCCCCGCCCCAGTTTGCATACTGTGCCAAATAGTCGACAGAGGATGAAATCTATACTGCTCTCCACGCAGCCTTCATTCATTGGGACAAAAAAATACTTGTATGTTGCTGTTCATTGACATTAGTTTCCCACAACTCAACTGTAAATAACTGTGACAGAAAGAACAAGGACGTTGTTGTTGTTGACTTCCGGAGGGGCACAACAGTCAATAGTGATGATAAAGAGTGAGGAGCACTAAAGTCCTGGGGGTGTCCATCAGAGGACCTCTGGGGGACAGTCAACACAACATCGCTGGGGAAGGAAGCCCAGAGGAGCCTCAACGTCCTCCACAAACCAAAGAAGGCAGGAACCCCCCCCCCATCATGTACACTGTCCACCCCCCTGCAGGGCTTGTACAACAGCCAGCTCACCTGGGAATATTATATATATATATATATATATATATATATATATATATATATATATATATATAACGTTTCCCAAACGTTTTTTGCACTTTATTATAGTTACTATGTGGATTCACCTTTATGTTGCAATGGAGAGAAACGGGTTAACATTGGAATTGACTTTAAAGATGACTGACTAGTAAAAGCAGTCGTAATATTAGTGCTTATAGTAGTAGTATCAGAAGTGATATGTGACTATGAGAAAAAACGCGACTAAAACTAAGAAGACCCCAAAATAACATTGGTTTTAGTACTCTGTTAAAGTACTGACACCTCAGTAACTGTAGAAACGTACTGTGGTATTAGTACTTTAGCAGAGTACTTATACCACAGTCACAGTAGATGCAGGCAGAGAACAGACGCACTTAAGTGACGTCGCTGTTATTAGTACTTGAGTAGTAGAGTAATTGTACTTCGTTACTTTGCTGCAGTGTTTCCTCAAACAGGAAGCGACCAAAAGTCTCGTGAACACAATAATCGATCGATCGACACGCAGCGAGAGGTGTTAGCAGGAGTTAGCTGCTAGGTGCTAACAGGCTGTAAGTGGACGCTGTAGCTAAGGTTAGCTTAGCAGCGACGACATTGTCAGAAAAGAAAGAAAACCGACCTGCTTCTCTCCGCAGCTCCATGTCGGCCTTTAAAAGCACATCGATATCCTTCTTACATCCGGGTATTGTTCTGTCCAAATGTCCAATGAGATGTCCGCGAGCCGCAATTGGACATGATAACACAGCCGCACATGCTAACTGAGCTACAAGAAGACAGACCGCGGAGACCCGGAAGCACAAACCCTCCTTCCGGTACGCTCCTCTAGCCTTCACAATAACAGATGAGGGCTGCATTCGACATCTCAAATTTGCTTTGGAATATTTATAGAAATAGAATAGAAAGCACGGGACGATCTTTTAGCAAAGTAAAGGAGATCATTCCGTCCCACAAGTCCTTGCGGTTGCCATATTTAAATAGAAAAGTAACTATCATGACATAGAAACGCGATTCCTGTGAGTAACCGTTAGTATGAGTCATTGATGCTGCAGCCTTGTTAATTAACCTCTCACATGCTTCTTTATAGCCGCTGCAGTATGACGTCACTAAACTGAATTCATCTTTCTTTCTCTTGATTCAGACGTTGATGGACGTTTGGTGTTAATTTTTGTTCTTTTTCTCTTGAGTTAGGAAGACAGCCGTGGATTTCACCCACTCTACGTAAAATGCGACGTGAGACGCATGTTGGTGACGTCAGTCCTACAAAGGAGCATCTTCATGTGTCGTCACAGTGCGAGTCACGCAGACGACACAAACAACCAGGTTCAAAGGAAAACTTAATTAACAAGGCTGCACCGTATATGAACGATGCTAACGGTTACTCACAGGATCCCGGTTCTATTCCAGGATCGTTGTTTCACGGCCGAATGATACGTCACTCTTTAAATATCGCAGGACAGAATGATTCCCTGTGGTTGAACCTGCTGGTGGTTGAACCTGCTGGTGGTTGAACCTGCCGGTGGTTGAACCTGCTGGTGGTTGAACCTGCCGGTGGTTGAACCTGCCGGTGGTTGAACCTGCTGGTGGTTGAACCTTCTGGTGGTTGAACCTGCCGGTGGTTGAACCTTCTGGTGGTTGAACCTTCTGGTGGTTGAACCTTCTGGTGGTTGAACCTGCCGGTGGTTGAACCTGCCGGTGGTTGAACCTGCTGGTGGTTGAACCTTCTGGTGGTTGAACCTGCCGGTGGTTGAACCTTCTGGTGGTTGAACCTTCTGGTGGTTGAACCTTCTGGTGGTTGAACCTTCTGGTGGTTGAACCTGCCGGTGGTTGAACCTTCTGGTGGTTGAACCTTCTGGTGGTTGAACCTTCTGGTGGTTGAACCTGCCGGTGGTTGAACCTGCCGGTGGTTGAACCTTCTGGTGGTTGAACCTGCCGGTGGTTGAACCTTCTGGTGGTTGAACCTTCTGGTGGTTGAACCTGCCGGTGGTTGAACCTTCTGGTGGTTGAACCTTCTGGTGGTTGAACCTGCTGGTGGTTGAACCTGCCGGTGGTTGAACCTTCTGGTGGTTGAACCTGCCGGTGGTTGAACCTGCTGGTGGTTGAACCTTCTGGTGGTTGAACCTGCTGGTGGTTGAACCTGCCGGTGGTTGAACCTTCTGGTGGTTGAACCTGCTGGTGGTTGAACCTTCTGGTGGTTGAACCTTCTGGTGGTTGAACCTGCTGGTGGTTGAACCTTCTGGTGGTTGAACCTGCCGGTGGTTGAACCTGCTGGTGGTTGAACCTGCCGGTTTGCCTACACGTGCGTGTTTGTGTTCCAACAGGCAGATGTTGTCTGCCTCGGCCTCCTGATTCTCACACATTCACAAACATGTTGCTGAATAATATGTTCAAAATGCATCACATCTCCAATGCAGCGATTACGATTGGATGAGCACTACATCACTGCCACGTATGAAGAAATACATAAAAGAACATATTATTATTAAAAGTTCACCACAACCTGGATTCAAACCCTGTGGAGCAAAATAACAACGAACTCTAAAGTTCTGCTGCTGATTTAAATACTCGTCATAAAATGGTACATCGTGCAAAAGATGTCTTGGTACAGAATGATACGAGCTACAAAACATCCACTGGTAGGACAGAACCACAGAAGGAGGCAAGACCAGGGTCCAGATAGAACCATGATCCATGGTGACCTGTGGAGAGACAAAGACGGACAGGAACATTCACTCTTATTACTTTTACAATCTGACTCCTCCTCCTGTTTGTAATGTTCTATTTAGACCCCTTTCAACCGAGATGAGACCACTGGGGTCCCTCAGGCTCATTAGCAGCTGTTTTGATTGGATTCTCTCTTTTTGGACAACAGGAAATAGATGCATGGTGCAGCAGATGTTTTGATGTTGTACACTGGATCTGAGAAGCATTGATGAGTAATATATTATATTTGAAATATTACCTCTGGTAACATTAAACTGTCAGTTTAATGTTACCACGTCTTCATGCCCATCTTTTCCGTTCATTCCCACATGCTCTACATCCTGTAGGATCACTCTGTCCACAACATCCAAATGTATACGACTAATAAAGCTTTTTGAAGAATTCTACAGATGTTACTAATTAACGCGATTGCTTAATTCACGGTTATTTCAGTATTTCGCGTCTGTAAAGCACTTTTTAACGATGTGGATGTCACGTGTAAATCAAGCATCGTAAAAAAGCACCGATAAATATGTATGCCGCAGTCCAGCTGTCTACAGGTAACGTTGGCTTCCTTCAGAGTCCAGCAATGGTCATCTACTGGCCTCCAGTCTCCTTGAATGTTCACCTCCTGCACAGCTGCTGCCCCCCCCACAAACCTTCTGAAACAAAGAGTCATCAGTAAAAGAACAAAGTGAATTTCAATAGAACAGAAATGAATCAGATCAAAGCTGCAGCTTCTCGTCTACCTGGACAGGTGAGTCCAACAGCTCCACCAGGTGAGAAGGTGTTTCTCTCTGAGCCTGAGCTTCTACAGACTCATGGCCTCCACACTGGAACCCTTTGGTCCACTTTGGAGCCTCCACTTCTCCATAGAGCGCCCCCTGGAGGACTGAAGGGGCCCCACAACACGGCTGCTCAAACCTGTCTAGAAATGAAGTCCATTCTTCTCCTGATGCTGGACTTGTGGTTCCTATTGGGTCCCGCCCTGAACTCCTGCGACACTGTGCATTTAGTAATGATGATGGGAACCATCAGTGAATCCACCACCTGGATTCTGTTAGGAACACAAACGAATCCCATTGTTTTGATATTTGATCTGATGTTGGTTTATTTCTTTAGCAAATGGAAATGTGCGCATAGTGTTGTCTCGCTGGTAGAAATGACACACTGCTGGTTTCAATCTGTGATTGAAATACTTGCTGCGAGTGCTGAGAACAAGGTCTCCACTTGAGCATCACCAGGTGCTGAGCCAGTAGATGTTCAATCTAAAGGTCCATTGGAGAAGGAAGGGGCAGGTGAAGACTCATGAAGGAACGAGCCTCCTCAGGGAGTTTGTATAGAAATGAGCAGGTGTGGTCCAGGGTGTACTGGGGGGGGGGGGGGGGATCTGATGTTAAACACTCCTTCAGAGTTGATCCTTCCACATCCATCTCTTCACAGCTAACCTTCAGGTTCCACCTGGAGCCAAATACTGGTGTCCATCCTCTGCAATGGTTCATCTCGTGTTCCTGCACAGAACTGTCTGTTTGAACAGAAACTAGTCTACCTTAAAGGAATATATTTAAATAAGAAATAGGTAAAACTATGCAAGTAAATCTGTGTAATCGGGTTTTGAAAGAAAAAGGTGATTGAATTTCTAGCACTGAATATTTCTGCATTGAAATGATGTATCTGAATGTTTTCCAACGTTAAAATACTGCAGAAAATTCAACCAAAAACAATTCAACATTAAAATATTCAACCACAAAAAATTCAACGACAACATCCGTGACGTCAAGGAAAAGCAATCGAGTCTAGATTCAAGATCAGGAGCGCGTGTCAATCAAAAGGACCCAATGCACCGTGGGCTTCGGATTGTAGCCACGTCCAAGAATAACGGGGCTTTAACTCTACTCACTAGTTACTATGTGATTTCCTTCTGCCTCATTTTGAAGATTGTTAAATATTTTACATACATTTTCAGATCTTTGAAACAAATTTAAAATACAATTGTATTCTGCTTTAAATGAAAAGATGGAAATTGAGTTGAATCCAACATTTAACTTAAGTTCATTTCTTATCAGACAGGATGTAAAAGAGCATCGTCCCATTTGTACCTCACAACCATTCAATAAATACACATAAATATAGAAATGAGAAAAACAGCGGCATTGTAAAAGAGGACGTTCACCTTAATATGTTGTACATTTGTCTCATTCCACAAGGACGCTACAGTCCGACACGGAGTTCCTGTGTGGTTCTGCTCCATTTCTTCAGTCAGTTTGTGAGGAGACGAAGGAGCGATGACAGACGTACTGATGGTGTTTGAAGCTGGTGTACCAGGGGAATCTTCTGTTACATAGACTGCAGCTGTACAGTTTGTCTCCCGTGTGGATGCTCATGTGTTGTCTTAGACTCCCCGCCTGCGTGAAGCTCTTGCCACACACAGAGCAACTGTAAGGTTTCTCTCCTGTGTGCGTCATCATGTGTCTCTTCAGATGAGCTTTGCGCAAAAATCGCTTCTCACAGAGAGCGCAGCTGAATGGTTTCTCTCCCGTGTGGATTCTCATGTGTGTCTGTAAGGTTTCTCTCCGTCCAAAAGATTTCTTACAAACTGAGCAGCTGAAAGGTTTCTCTCCGTTATGAGACCTCATGTGTCTGTTCAGACATGTCTTGAGGCTAAATCTTTTATCACACTCACAGCAGCTAAATGGCTTTTCATCCAAACCACACATGGAACCACTGAAAGAAATAGCTTCATTATTGAGACCTGACCGAGGTTCTCTGGTCTCCTTCCAATCATCACTGTTATCAGTACCCGGTTCAGAGGAGTTTTCATCTTCATCAACAGGTTCTAGATGTCTACGTAAACCTGGGTTCCTGTCAGGTTCTGGTCCTCCACAGTCCTCTCCATCACCTTCTGTCTCCATGTGTTCAGTTTGTCTCTGATGAAGATCTGAGGACTCAGCTTCTTCATCTTCACTCTTCACAGGAGTGACGGTGGACTTTGTGATATCAGCCTCCTGCAGCCCTTGACTGATGGGGAGTTTCCCCTGTTCCTCTTTAATGTGGGGGGGCTCTGGGTTCTCCCGGTCCAGACTGGAGCTTCTCTCTTTCTGTTCTTCTTTAACCTCCAACAGCTGCTCGAGGTCTGCAGGAAACAGAATGACGGACAGACACATTACCGACTCACCACTCACACTTCAATCAAAGCATTGACAATAAAGGCAACTTTTTTTGTATGTATGAAAAGACCAGATCATCTGGAACACTGTTCCACTCAAGAAGATGGTCTCCGTCTCTTCTTTGGAGAGCACATTTGCTCATTTTAGTTATGTAGTTATTACATTATTACTACATGTTATTTAGCTGACTTACATTGCATTATAACCCATGGTTTACATTTTGCCTGGGGAGCCATTAGGCGTTAGACGTCTTGCTCAGGGACACTTCCACACGGCACATGAGGCAGCCGGGATTCGAGCCGCCAACCTGCGGTTTCTACTCCATGCGTCACCCTCGTTGTGTTGTGTTTTCCCTCGATTAGTTCATCCGAACGCAGCGGTACGTGTTGAAAGAGAACATCTCCAGCGGCTCTTTAGGGTCAGAACAGTCTGTTGAGTTGGGCTCACAGTAATTGCAGGAAGTGTGTGTGTGTGTGTGTGTGGGGGGGGGGGGGGGGGGGGGTAGTTATCCACAGGTCCGTGCCCATCAGGCAGGAACAGACTCTTAAGTACAGGACAAGGAGCACGTCCTACAGCTTCTGATTAGCCAAGGAGTCAGAAATGTTATGAGACGTATAAATGATCAGTGAGAGGGGAAGTCAGTATGGAGATGTTCAAAATGACATAGTCAATAGAATCCAGTCACAACTCCACCCTCTTAGGTGATGGTGAGGATGAACAGCAGCTCTTACCAGTAAGGATGTTTGAGCTGCAGCCTGCGACGGCGCTTTCAAGCATCAACGCGGCCGGGTCGGCGGAGCCGCCTTCCTGACAGAACTCAGAACACAGGACGCACCGTTCATGTGTAAATGTCAAATTCTTTCGGCGTGGATTTGGCGGGTTTAAAGAATCATCTTTTTCAGAAGCTCAGGCTGCACCTGACAAAGTGTCCAAGGGAACAAAGAGAAACCAGAGGCTCAAGTGGTGATGCAGTCTAAGCAGGTTTGTGTTTAGGGCAGCGATGAGCAGTTACTTAGTAACTTAGTAAGTTACTCTGACCACCTTTCAGTAACGCAGGAACCACATTAAAGTCACTGTGCATTACTATTTGTCATTAATAGTCAAATATATATTTGATTTCTTGCGTCTGTGGGAGCGAAGCCACGTAGATGTGACAATAAGTCCCGTTTTCAGCATGAGGGTCACGTGTTCATAGACCGACCCAAACCACATGGATGGGCTGATCCTGAGCTTCGGGTCCTCTCCGAGTCACGTGACACCTGCAGCCTCACGTTGACCTGCCTTCACAGTCAGGATTCCTTTCATGTTCTTTGGTTGTGATTCAACAGAAACTTTTACCAACCCCAAGAAAAGATCAAATGTTTTGCTTCTGAAGACAAAGACAAACAAGATGAGGATTATTATGGATTAATGAACATTATATTACACACTTTACCTTTGAGCAACGCAAATCTTTGGTGACCAGCGCCACGCCTCTGATCTCCTGCTTCATTGTCCATGCCTTCATTCACATTTGCACACAAAGCGATGCCAAACGCGTCGGTTCCCCTGGGAGATCTTTTATGGACCTTCAGCGTTCCTCTCCTGCTGAAAGCTTTGCCACAAGCGGAGCAGCTGAGCGGTTCCTCTCCGGTTGGAGTCCTCTGGTGTTTCTTCTGGGCAAAGAACTTCTCACAAACCGAGCAGCTGAATGATGTTTGGATCAGGTGACCCTTTTGGGTTTCCATTTTTACAAATCTTTTCCGAAGCTCGGAGCAGACGATTGGTTTTTCTCCTGCATCACACCCGGACTCGCTAACTTCTCCTTCATCGTTCAGCGGGTTTGAACCTGACGGAGGTTCTCTAATCTCCTTCCAAAAACCATGATTGCCAGGAGCTGGTTCTGGACCCGAGTCCCTTTCTGGTTCTGGTCCTGCACAGTCCTCTCCATCACCTTCTGTCACCATCTGTTCAGCTTGTTTCTGATGAAGCTGTGAGGACTGAGTTTGCTCTTCATCATCGTCACTCTTCACAGGAGTGAATGAGACCTTCATGTCAGCCTCCTGACTGGTGTGGATTTCCTCCTGTTCCTCTTTAATGTGGGGGGGCTCTGGGTTCTCCTGGTCCAGAATGTCGTCTAAAAGAAAGAAAGAATGTGATACAATCATAATTAGTATTGGTCTCTCAGGTCTAGTTTTCGGCATTAAAAGTGTAATTAATTAAAAATGAAAAAGACCAACAAGTTCCTGTTATCCATTAAACCAGAGAGCAAAGCCCCCCCCATATAGAAATAAAACCCTGTCAGTGAAAAGCATTCAGGTGATGGGTTTGTTTGTTTATTCATCAGAGACCAAAAGAGCTAAAACGTCTGATCAATAAATAAACAAACCAACGACTTCCACTCTGTAGTCTTCAACTAAACACGTGACTCCACCTGGTGGTCTGCAGGTGAAATGCTTTGCAACACGTGCAAACCTTTTAGAACCATGTGAAACGAGTCCTTGGACCCAGAAGCACGTTCCAGCCTTTTTAACTACCAGTAGTTAAAAAATCAACTAGCTAACAGCAGCTAACAGCAGCTAACACTAGCTAACAGTAGCTAACACTAGCGAACAGTAGCGAACAGCGGCATATCGTCCTCGGCACTGACCTGCCCTGTGCAGCCTGACCTCGGGCTTCAGCACGGCATCGAGCAGCCTCCTCTGGCGACAGATCTCCCGCTCCGACCGCTCCGCTCGCTCTTCGTACTCCGCCACGGTTTCCTCGAACAGACCGACAATCTCCTCCGCAGCCGCCGCTAGCCGCTCGGTGAGCAGCGCTCTCAGTGCCGCCGTTTCAGCCGCTTCTTCTCCCTTTTCCACCCGCAGCAGAACGTCTTCGGCGGCGGCGCCGAGCCGCTCGTGCACCGATACGCGCAGCAGCCGCACGGCGCACATTTTGCTCCTTTTCTGCGGACAAAGAGAGCCAGCGGCACCGCGAACACACGCACCGAGTTCCGCGTCGACGACACTTCGCTGAGAGGAAAGCGAACTCTGTTCGGCGGAAGCGAACAGCGAACTCTGCAGGACCGGAGGGCGAACAACGAGGAGCAGGAGAAGTACTGTGTGGGGGGTTGTTTATATGAGTATTTCCTCTTCACCTCACAGGTAGATATTGTGGTTTTAATGTTCCATGTCAGGGGAACGACAAAAGGTACTTTACCTCGAAGAAGAAGAGGAAAAAGAAGAAGACAAGGAGGAACCACGGTGATGAGAGGGCTGCTTTTCAGCTTTTTTGCACAACTGGGTTTGGTGGCACCAAACAATTAGAGTAAGAGAATTTGACTAGAATAAGTGACAAAGTGCAGCTTGACTTGGTGCGATCGCGCTGAGAAGGAGGATCTCAGTGGATCCAGGTGCACGTCCTCCTTAAGACGACCACGGTGTCCATCACACACTCACTGAGGCACAAATGGAGAAGACGCCGTGCAGCATGTTTACGGACGACGGTGGCGTGCTGGGAACCGCAAGGTCGGCGGTTCTAATCCCAACTGCCCCATGTCCAAGTGACACCTGACCCCTAATTACTGTAGGAAACCACTGGGTAAAATGCAATGTAAGTCGATTTGGAGAAAAGCGCTAAAGGACGTGATGGAATATTTCTCACCCACTGAGCAGCAACTGATCAAATATATGAGAAGGTGAAACATGTCTTTTGCAAAACAGAAATACAGCAACTGTAATTAAACAGAGAGGAAGGATTTAAAAATATCCACTTACTAGGAAGGCTGTACACTGTTTTAATGATTTATTAAGTAGAATATAAGGGAAATACTTCCAAGCCCAAGATATGTTTCAACTGTTGAGCATTTGGATGTCTCTTCACTGGTGTGAATGGATGGGGTCCAGTCTGCATCCAGAAGAGTTAAATGTGTAAATAATGAATACACAACACCATAAACATAAGTATTACCAAGTACTTCTTCTCCTGTCTTCATTTGGTCGCCTGGTTTATTGGAGGAGATCAGTGTGATGTCATCGTCTGGTCATGTGACAACTAAGCCAGACTAAGAGGATCATCGTTAGTGTTTCTTCTCAAAGAAGAATAAGAAGAGAGCGAGTGTGCTTTGGGATGAACACTGGTTGATTGACAGATGAAGCTGGACGGGCCCTTGGTTCTGCTGCTGATTGGCTGCGTCTGTCTGCTGAGGGTCGACTGCAGTTTGCCCGACTTCACACAGGTAGGACACGTGGAGGATCATCACTACCAAGAGCTCCATGTTCACTGGCTGTGTGACCAGCTGTCAAATAGGAACCTTTCATATAATAAACATCAACAACCTCAAAGCAGGAGAAGTTTCATTAAACAAGAAGGTGCTTTAAGATGTCATTGATGGATATCCGTTATGTTTCTTTCTGTTTGTCAGGTAGAGTCAGATGTTGTCACTTCTCTGAAGAAGAAGAATCACGGACTTAGTCGACTTCCTGGACTGTGTCAACGTCTGAAGAGACGCAGGATCACCGTCCTGGTAAAGATCTATCGTACTTAATTACACTCCAAGAGTAAAACTAGAATACAGTCTATTTCTGTATTGTTTTAATCCATCTAATATCAGGATTTAAAAAAGACATTAAAACAACAACTCAATTTGAAAGTATATTTTAAAATATCAATTTGAACTTAACAACATTGAAACATGATTGTTCTTTTGGCAAAACTCACCTGCTGCACAGAAATATGAAAGAAGCACAACGGTTATCGAAAAAATGAGGTGATTCTGAGGTCGTGAGGTCACATGTCTGTCACGTTACAACATGTGACCCTTCTGCTTCTTATTAGAAACATGACGGCAGGTTTGTGTTGGAGCTCATGGACCTGAGACACACGTTGTCTCCCTCTCAGGCTCCTCGGGACAAAAGTCCTGAGCAGGACACCTGCCCCCCACCTGCCCCCCACCTGCCCCCCAGGCCAAATGTAACGTGTGTTATAATAAGTCACTTGGGATAAAAGCATCAGCTAAACGACGTGTGATGATGTCGTGGTCTTGAGGGCAGAGGAGCAGATTGTGAGGCTGCTGCTCTCAGATCAGCTCTCACTCTAATTATTATGTCATTATGAACAAAGGAAAACAGCTGTTTTTTAATCAAATAGTTTAGACTTTTGTCAACAAGTTTAAATGGGGCTGTAGCTGAAGAAACATGAAATTTAGCTTAAAGTATTCCATTCTGCTAAAGTCCAGAAGAAGTTTAATTACTGTCTACAACATGAAAGTAAAGTCCCCTGTTGCTTCTTAAGAATATTCCCAGGTGATGATGGTTAGTAGTCCTTCTGACTCGAGGTCTCTCCAGGAGCCTCAGACAGCATCAGGTCCATTTCAACTCTATCACTTTGTTTACTGTGATTTTATTTTGCACGTCTGCGGCGATGCAGCGAAGCAGGACGTCTAGTCGATGTGTGGCACATGGCGTCTGTGCTGCGGTTGATTAACACTGTGTGGCTTGTCATTGGTGTGTCAGTGTCACAGAGAGACCTTCTGTTGGCGAGGACACAAGAGCCGCTCAGGCCACGTCTGTCCGTGTCCGCGGGCGTCCAACTGCTCACACGTCTTTGTCCACACGCTGTGAGAACTGTGATGTCATTTTGTAATAAACATGATTTCACTCATAACAATGCTGTAATTGTGTCATAGACCTGATGAACATGAGGAAACATCGTTTACAGCGTTTCACCATAAACAAATCGCTAGAAAATATAGTGATGGCACCTTAAATTAAACGTTGGAACAGAGAAACCAGCGCTCTCTTGGAGCTTCTAGAAGCTTTTGTTCTTGGGGGAAGGTTCAAAGGTTACATGTCATTGTCCCCCAGCCCGACCTTCTCCATGAAGACATGAAGATGCTCTGCTGAGGTCCGACCGCCGTCCCTCCCTTCAGGAACTTGGTGTCTCAGGCTCTGCTCTCTCCCTTCTCTCATCCTACCTTGATGGTACCACCTACCAGGTAGCTTGGAGCAGATCTGTGTTGGAACCTTGTCCTCTTACTACTGGAGTTCCTCAGGGCTCCATCCTGGGTCTGACTCTGGTCAGCAGTGGCTGCCTCATCCAGTTCAAAGCCCTGGTGCTCACGTAGCATGCTGTGAATGGATGAGGTCCAGTCTCCATCCAGGACCTGGTGAAACCCTCCATCCCAACATCAAGCTGCTTGTTCCTCACTGAGAGCAGAACACTGGACTAGATCTCCACTCTTTGCTGTCCTGCTCCTAAATAGTGGAAGGAGCTCTGTGATGACATCAGGACCACAGAGAGCCTTCACATCTTCACACTAAAGACTAACACACTGTAGACCTTAAACTGGACTCATAATGGATCTCGGCTTATTTGATGAAATTGCACTTTCTTGTTCTGAGTTTGTTTCTTAATGGTTGAAATGCTCTTATTGTAAGTGTCTTAAACTGTGGGGATGATGATGGCGTCTGAATCATCTTTCTCTGTGTTCAGTGGACTGAGAGAAGTTCTTAAACCTCAGGTGGCATCAACAGAAACCTGCTTACATTCCTACACGTGATTTTTAAACTAGGCAGTGAGACTGGAGACATCTGGTGTGGTTTCTCCCGGGACAGCAGGGGGCGACGTAACGTTTCTACATTACCCAGCACTAGAGAAGAAGAAGAACAACAACAACCGGAAGCGGAAGTAGCTGTGCTCAAAGAAGTCGTCCTCAGGTTTCGGATCGGATCAGTCGGTGGATAAAGTCAGAACACCGGTAGATTTACTGGAGCGTTTGTGTCGCTCTTTAACGGCTTCTTCTTCTCTGCTGTTGATTGCAAGATGGCGGCGGGTCTCGGTAAGTGTTTGGACCTGGAGCCCGCTAGCTAGCTAACGTTAGCTAGCGTTAGCCTTCCAAAGGTTTGTTGTCATCCAGCTCTGTAGTCACACAGCGTGATACGTGTTAGCTTGTTAGCTTGTTAGCTGCCCTGCTAACGTGTCACTTAACCACAACAGATATTATGAGTTGATCAATAATATAAAACAACTGGAGGCTGTTTAGTATTCCGATCATCCGGTTGATGAATAACAACAGATTGATCGATCTGGTTCAGCTTCCGGCAGCCTGGAGCCGTAGAACCCTGTCGGTCCAATCACCATGTAGACGGAACCGACTCACCGAACTAGACCGACGGACAGCGGCTCTCTGGGCGGGGACCGGCGGCCCGGAACCAGGGTGGCTGCGGGGTCGCCCCGCGGGGGCAGCGGGCTGATGGAGAGTGACTGTCGGATCCCGGTGGCGTGTTGTCGGCCTCGAGTCGTTGTCCTCCACGCGCTGTTCTGGGGCCTCGTCTCTCTGCGGTGAGTGTGGAGGTCAGAGGTCAGCCTGTATGCAGAGGTCATAGGTTAATGTTGCACTAACGTGTTGTCATGTTTCAGGGTGTTTGGAGCAGGTCTGCTGAGTGAAGAGAGAACTCCAGGTATGAGCCAATCAGCAAGCCTCCTCAGGCAGCAAGGACTCTGACCTTTGACCTCCCTGTTCTTGTTCCCACTCAGCAGTGAAACAGGTGGTCGCCCCCTGCTGGCTGCTGGAGGACTTTGTAGTGACGACAGAGTGTTTGCAGTGTAACGCCTTCCAGGCCGTAAGTGTTGCATTTAAGGACCTCGTCCCTGAACGCCTCCTCAGACTCGTTGCTGATCATGTTGATTGCTGTTGTTCAGACGTCGTGGTCGTCATGCCGACTGACGGGTTACGTGGAGCGAGTCAACTGCACCCGGTCCAACCGAGACGAGTACAAGAGGTTCGTTGGCTCAGTTCTGCTGCCCCCCCCCCCCTTTATTCACAGCTGGCTTTGTCATTGTTGTGGAAGGTGGTTTGTTAAGGAAAGTTGAGGATTCGTCATTAAAGACATCTGCCCCCCCCCTTCCCTCCCTTTCCCTCCCCAGCTGCCGCTCCGCTGTGATGGAGGAACACCTCTTCTGGAAGTTCGAGGCGGCCATGTTGGCTCTAATGGTGGTTCTGGCGGTGGTGGTCGTGGTCCGTCAGCGCTGGCTGGACCGTCTCGCTTCTGAAAAGGTCCGACGCCAGATTGAATCCATCTAGAACACCAGAACCGGGTCTCGTGATCCAGAACCAGGAGATGGTCGGGGGCCAGGACCACAGCTCGTTGGTGGGATGTTTGAATGGATGATGGTTTTAAACAAAAACTGAAGACGTCAAACTGGACCCAAATCAGGCTGAACTGGTTCATTAAAATACCAGAATGAATTATAACATTTTTAGTTCCTTTATCAATGTGCTTGTCAGAGTTTAGTATTGACTTTGGAGTTATCCATACCTCCTTTTCAATTGATTAAGTTCTATTTTATTCATTAATTCTCTAAAGCAGTGGGACACGTCTAAATCCAAGTGTTTATAGGCTCCACTTTACAGGTTAATGTGTGACTCCTGTAATGAATTAATACAAATTAAAACAACCTGGTTGGATGTTTGAGAGTTTTTAGACGTCATCAGACCAACACGAGGCAGTTTGAATTGTGCTTCCAAATCAAAGTGTTTCACCTAAAACATCCAAACAAAGCAGAGAGATTTATAAACCGTTAATAAGTGTTTCAAAAGGAGGAATCGATTTAAGAAAGAACCAAAAAATGTTCAATTAAAGGCAGCAGCAAACAAGTCTTTGATGTGGATTTAGAGGAGCTGAGGGACTCTGGGACCAGGAAGTAGACCAGTCCCAGACGACCTGAGCCTTCACTGTTCATCAGGTATCAGATCAGAAATGTACTTGTTTTATAAACCAACCAGCATCTTGACAGGAAGCCAGCGTGAGACCTGGTCATGTGACCCTCTGACTTGACATAATCGCACCGTGACAGTAGTCGAGTTTGGATGGAGGCATGTAAAGGTTTTTATAAGTCCTCTAATGCTTCATATATGGTAAAACACCACAATACAACAAAGAAAATGACCTTTAAAGTGCATGCTGGGTACAGCTCGCCCGCTTTCACCAGAAGAAACTGAAAAAACCAACGATGCAGGAGGGTCCGTTGGGTCAGAACCCGATGGAACAGTTTGTTGAGCCGCTGCGATAAGCGGAACAGGGAGGGACTTAGGGTTAGGCGCTAAATATTTACACATCACTATTAGACAAGTCTCCTGTAAATAAAGGGATGAGTAAGAATTTATAGTCTCCTGTAGATTGTGTGCTTTAGTTGTGTGTTTTGTGTCTGAAGTTTCTATTGATCCCTAATCTCAAAACACTGAAATAAAACCATCAAATTAAACTTTATTAATAAGCTGCAGAGTGAAATATAAAACATGTTCACGTCATCGTTGATACAAACATCACAAAATCTGATCAAATCCAACTGACTCAACGTATTAATTACATTAAATGCCTGAGTCTTGATTGGTCGGCTGGAGTCAATCTTAAAAACCCGTTTGAACTTTGAACCCTCTGACCAGCCGTCAATTGATTGGCTCGTAGTCCGTCGCCCGCTTGCGGACGCACACACAGACTCCGCCCATCACCAGCAGCATTGTGGGAGTTCCCAAACCGAGCGCCGTAACGGCGAGCACCAGCGGGGAAAAGGAGTCGACGGGAGGAGAGCCGGCGCCGAGCAGCACCGTCCTGAAGGGGAGGAGACGCGTTAGTTCTGTCAGCGGGAGGTCAAGGACACAAAGGTGGGGGCGGCGTAGACCTCACGGACCAGCTGAAGAACTTGGTGACGTTGTAGAACGGTTCCCCTGCCAGACCGAAGCTCACGTTGAGGCTGAAGGTCTGCGGCGCCCCGTAGAAGCCTCGAATCAGCCCCGACGCCGCCGCCGTCTCCTCCGGGCTCTGAGGCCGCGGGTCCGAGTGGCGGCACGGCGTGGCGTACTCCAGGGCCGGGTCGGCCCGCCGGTACGCCACCGGCTTCCATTGGAGGTAACCGAGGACATCGGAGCTGCCGTTAGCCGAGGACACCCACTGGGACACCTGGGAGGTCAGAGGCCACGGCAGCCATTATGTGGATTAGTCATGTGATCACATTTAACTGAGGCTTTTATCCAAAGCGACTTACAATAAGTACATTTCAACCAGAAGGAAACAGAAGAAGACACAAGAAACCCGACTTCCTGTCGCTCACCTTGAATATCGACGGCGTGAACTCGTCGTCGATGGAGCGATGGACCTCCACTCTGCTCAGAGGAGACGGGTCGCCCACCGCACGAAGCTCCAACAGGAAGCGGGAACGAGTTGCCCGTGGCAACACGCCGTCGAGCCACACCCTCAACTGGGAGGAGTTAGCCGTGTGGAGGAGGCGGGGCCAGGAATGATCCCGCCCTTCTGACTCAAACACAGAGAGCTAGAAAAAAATAACACAACAGGTTTCCATTATCTGGAACTACATTGTCAGAGGTCATGTGACGCTGAGATGCAGCTCGACCTCTGACCTCTAGGCAAAGCGATCCGTTGGTGAAGGTTTCGGCGGCCCCGCACAGTAGAGCGCTGAGGCCCGACAGCTTGAGGCGGGACCAGGTGAAATCCTGCAGCTGGTACGGCGGGAACGGGTCAGCGGTCGGGTCGGCGGTGTCGTTCACGTCGTCGTACTCCAACAGCTGAGAAAATATGGAGCCAAACCCGCAGTTATCATTTGAAAAACAATGTGAAGCTGAATGCTGGATGTTTCGGGGGGGGGGGGGGTTCTGACCCTGCTGAAGACGAGGCCGGAGCTGTACACCACACTATTCTCTGGCTCCACCTTCAGGCTGCCGCTGGTGTTACGAGCCTCGAACTGAGTCCAGTTCACCTGAGAGAGATTAACGCCATCAGCTTGTTGTGAAAAGCATAAATATATATAAAATATATGCTTAGCATAACTATGTTTAAAAAATATATATGAATAGACTTGTGCGTCTGTGATGAGGAAGACGAGCACAGACCTCCACAGTAGAAGATGAAGAGTTGGTGTGGACCAGCAGCAGCGTCGGTGCCCCCTGGCTGCAGAACAGGAAGTGCAGCGTGTCATTGACTCCTACGGCTCTCACGTGCAGCAGGTCGCCACCGGAGGGCGCCGAGGGTGAACCGGGGTTCAACTCTACCGACAACTGAGGGAGAGAAGAAGAGACACCGCTCAGATGGGTTTAAATTGTTGAGTTTAAATTCTCTAATGACGACAATCCAATCAATCCGGTTCCTTCACCCCATGACGTTTCCACAGAGGTCAAGGAATAGACTTGGAGGTCATTTTTGGACTATTCGAGACTCGGCTCCTTCAACGCGGTGAAGGAGCAGCCCCCCAGGCGTGAGGACAGTCTGTCCCATCAGAGACAAAACGTCATGTCCTTCACAGCGGGGGAAGGGACGGTTCACTTCAAGTCCAAGTACTGAAATTTAGATGAATATCTACCGATAGAAGTGTTGTATTTTAATATATAACATCACAGCTTAGGTAAAATAGCTTATGTTGTATGTTGTGTTCTTAAATACACACAACAGGAGCAGAGGGACCATTCGGTCACACAGGGGGAGGGCAGTAATCAATCAATTGATTGATTGAATGATTAGAACGTCCCTTGTCATGTTATTACTTATCCTACTTTTCAGCAGTAAAAGTACCCATAGCCTCATGTACTTTGTACTAGCATTTTAATTTAGTACACATCCGTGTATTGGAGTATTTACGTACACAATTGGACTGGACTTAAATTAACGTTAGGAGTACTTGAGTAGATGTGTTTGTTGTATTATTAGAAGTAAAAGCTGGACACATTTTAATTTAACTTAATGAAAACAATCATTTGTTGGTTGACCTTTGGAACGTTACTTTGCTCCTTTGTTTGAACTATTACGCTGTGTTTCATTTAATTTAGTTGAATTTAAAAAAAACAATATAAACATTCAACAGAGAAGAAACTGAGGATTCACTTCCTGTTTCTTGAATAAAATATTAAATATCGACACAAACAGTGCAGTATTTACTCACGTTTCTTCTGAAAGTTTCTTCACTGAACGAACTGTGACATAAACTGAAAAAAGAAAAAAGAAAAACGAGAAAAGAAGAAACTCCGGATCTCCGATTCTCAGCAGCCGCCATCTTTGTTGTGACCGAGCAGCGGTGCCAGTCACATGACTAAATCCTGCTTATCACGCCCTGCTCTGCCTCTGATTGGTCACCAGCCAATTCCACCGACGAAGGAAGAGAGCACTAGCCAATCAGAGGAGGCTAAGGGCGGGACCTCATCACATGTCAGCTGACCTTTTGAAAAAGCTTCATCACGAAACCGATTAACTGAATGCATTTAAGAAAGAACGTTATATCGTTATAACATGAAAAGGTTAATGACATTACAAACAACTACATCCATGAGGTTGTATTTGAAATTAAAATTATTTAGATTAACTCCGTTAAGTGATTGAATACATTGTTAAATTGTAGTAGATACTATTGATCAGCTGAGGGAGTGGTTTTAAACCCCCTCAGTGACACATGATGTTTACACAAACACAAGAGCAAACAAGTTTAACTTGAACAACTTTATTGAGTTTCATTGAGTAATCTGGTCAACAGACAGACAGTCCGTCCGTCCGAGCGGCACGTTGACGTGGATCTACTCGGCTCCTTGTCCTCCCATCTGACCGTCTTTGTCCTTCTTCTTGTGACCGGAGACGATGTCATCGATGCGCAGCAGCAAGATGGCCGTCTGAGCAACCAACAGGAAGAGAGAGACAGGGTTATGGTGCACGCCAACTACCAGCATCCGAGTGAGTCATCGGTGTGGGTGCCCTCTGACCTCCATTGCCGTCTTGTAGGTCTGAGCTTTGACGGCCAGCGGCTCCCAGATGCCCAGCGCCATCATGTCAGAGAGGCAGCCGGTCTCGCCGTCCACCCCCCAGTTCACACTGTTCTCCTGAGTGTGCTTGGCCTGCAGAGACAGGCAATCAATACGCGAGCAATACCACACGGACTGCTGCATGAAGACCACCATGAGCCAAGCCGTACCCTCAGTGACGTCAGCACTCTGATGGTGGAGGCTCCACAGTTCTGGATCAGGGTTCTGGGGATGACCTCCAGGGCCTGGGCCACGGCGCGGTACGGCCACTGCTCGATGCCGGTCAGAGCGCGTGAGCGCTCCATCAGGCGCTTAGACACCGCCATCTCTATGGCTCCGCCCCCTGGCAACAGACTGGGCTCCAACAGAACATTGCGACACACCTGCATAGCGTCCTGAAGGTTCCTTTCCACCTCCTGGAGACACACAGATACTTGAGCTGAAGAGGGGACGGAGTCTGAGAACACGTTAAACACGTAGAACCGATATGAACGCAGGGCGAGATGAGGAGGGTCTCACAGCCAGGATCTCTTTGCTGGCTCCTCTCAGCAGGATGGTGCAGGCTTTGGGATCTTTACACTCTGTGACGAAGGTGAAGTATTCATCGCCGATCTTCTTCACCTCAAACAGCCCCGCCCCTGTACCAACGTCTTCCTCACGCAGCTCATCGGTCCGGCTTGCAATACGAGCGCCGCATGCCCTGTGTGAGCGAGAAAAGGTGTTAAACCATCGTCTGAGAGCCGATTGGCTGCTCCCCTGCCTGCTGTCAGCTGATTGGCTGTTTCATGTTCACCTGGCGATGCGGTTGTTGTCAGTCTTCCTCACTCTGCGGATTGCGGTAATGTTTGCCTTCATCAGGTAATGCTGAGCCAAATCTGAGGAACCAGGACACCGATTATGGATCTCCTTGAATCGTGACGACTGTGTGTGTGTGTGTGTGTGTACCTGAGACCCCCTTCTCTGTGAACACCAGGTCTGGCTTCAGGCGGATGATGTCCTCACAGATGTGCTGGATGTATTCTTCCTCCATCTGTAGGATTCGGGCAAAGTCCTCCTCCTTGCTGATCTCGATGTCGGTCTGCGAACACACACCATGTCACCATGAAGGCGCCATCACATGACGTCTTCATGCTACAAGTGAGTGAGTGTCCGTGTTACCTGGCTCTCCCCTTTCTTGTACTCCAGAGAGCAGTCCAACAGGATGATCCGGGGCTCTTTGATGAGGCGCCTCATCCTCGGGTGAGTCACGTCTTTGTTCACCATCACTCCTTTCAGAACATACGAGTCCTCGATGATCCCACCGGGCACCTGAACACAGCACGGTTAAAGCAGGGCGTGTGTGTGTGTGTGTGAGTGTGAGTGAGTGTGTGTGTGTGAGTGTGTGTGTGAGTGTGAGTCCACACCGCCGAGTGCCAGACAGGAAGTACTACCTTCTCCACTTTGGCGTACTTCTTGATGTCGATCTCCTTGCGTCCGTTGTCCTCCATCTCCACCGTACGCACGGCGTCCAGAGCGATGGCGCACGCCATCTCAGACCAGCGGCTCAGCGCCTTGGTGTTGATGGCAGAGTGGACAATCTTCAGCATCATGGATCGGTCCGACGTATCAACTGGGGTGCTGAGCACAGGGGGGGGTTAAAGGTCACGCCGGGACACCAATGTATACAAATACTGCACATTGAAGATTCATGTACCTGATGTCCTTCAGCGTCTCCAGCATGTCCTCCAGGGCTTGTCTGTAGGCGCTGATCACCACCGTGGGATGCATCTGCTGCTCCAGGAACTGCTCGGCTACAGAGAGCATCTCCCCGGCTACACACACACACACACACTTAGCCTCATACCCTCTTCTTCTTCTTCTTCTTCTTCACCACCTCCATCTCCTCCTCCTCTCACCTAAGATGATGACTGACGTGGTCCCGTCTCCCACCTCTTCGTCCTGTGTGCGACTGATCTCGATCATGGACTTGGCTGCAGGGTGCTGGACCTGGATCTGTTGCCATGGACACAGGTTCACCTGGCTGCTCATAACACGCTGCCCCCTCTCACTGGTAATAACGGGTCCATCTCACCTCTCTCAGGATGGCGTTTCCATCATTGGTCATCACGATTCCTCCCATCGGGTCCAGTAACATCTACACAAATAAACAATGATTCAGTTTTCTCTCTAAAAACAATGACGTATTGGAGTGTTCTAAGTGGGTGTGAGGTCGGACCTTCATCATGGCCCGGGGGCCCAGGCAGGTCCGGATCACATCAGCGATGGTCTGGAACACAAACAACCACAAAAAAGTTCTCTCTCTCATGTTGTCAGAATCAGAACCACTTCTCATTCTAATGTTGTAACTTCACAATAAAACCAATGTTCCCAGTAGAAGTCAGTCCCGTCAGGGGCCCCGAGCCACAGGTTGAGAACCTCAGCAGGAACCCACCTTGGCAGCGTTGATGTTTCCCGTCTGAACCTTACGTCCTGACTCTCTCTTCATGTTGTGGTCTGCAGAGGAAAAAAGGGGCGATTTAGCACAGCTGCTGATAAAGATGGATATTGATCACGCCTTAGTGGTAAAACATTGTGACTCGTTGCCACGGTTACCGTGCCTCCTACTCTGAGCGAGATGCTTTTAATCTGAGACCAACCAACTTATGGAGGTGAAAAAGTGACAATGACGGTAAATGTCATTGCTGATTGGTAAAAACGTAGTGGACATTGTAAGGTCAGTGTGGCTCAGTCTTGGGTCTGGAAGCAGAGACGCGTCTCCTTCACCCCGGTGGAACATGCTGAACTAGCGACTCTTCCAGCTACTGTTTGCACAGTTTATTTTAGCTCCATCTGCATGTAACGGACTGCAGCCGCTTCCTTTCCGGAAGTAAAAAAAAGAACAGGTACATTAACTATGTTCCAATATTTTGTTGCACTACTTTCTGCCACATTAAACGCATTTTTGATTCAGGGGTCGGGTGTCTTGCTCCTACATGGTCCGTGTTTGCGCACATGTTTTAAAAAGTCTATTGCAGATATTAATAATAAACACTAATCTGACCGATGAAGAATCAAGACACGATTACAACATTGGAATTCTATAAATGAGCAAATAAGATCATTATTGATCTCTTTCTGCCTGAAGAGAAGATAGCTGAAAAGAATAAAGCCTTTTAAATCAGATCATCATTGAATCAATAACAAGCATCATATGTGATATCACTACACTTCATTTAAACTCAAGTCACGTGAGCCCAACATCCAGCCGGATCAATAGGAGTTAGTTTGTGATGGATCCCTCAGTAGCAGCGAGGGTGTGGCGACTGCGACCTCACGGTCTTAGACAGCATGCTAACGTTAGCATCATGGCTTCAAAGTGTCTGCGGAGGGACTCCTACGAAGCTAACGGTGCTAACGCTAACGCATTAACTGAAGTTGGTTGAACGTGAGGCGTTTCAGTGAAACATCAGCCAACATTAACAATCGTTCTTAATGAGTCATGACGTCACGACTTAACGGTACGCTATGTATTAAAATGTATCTGGATACATTGCGATGTTAAAGTGTTATGAGAGTATAGAGTTACTGGAGTGTTAAGATGAAGTTAGCGTTAGCCTTCTGCTAACAACATAGTCAGCCAGTAACATGGGTGTGTTAGCTCAGCCTAGCACACGCCACGATGAGAACATACGACACGAGCTAAAGATGCTACCACGGGCTAGGTGTAGCATTGATGCTAACAGTTAGCATGATGGCACATGCTTGCTGCTTTGTGTCGCAGCCGGGCTGTTCAAACGGGTACAGACAAATAACCGGATGGAGTGACGGCTACAAGTCACCGCCACGTTGAACTATTACATTTATATATAACATTATTGTTATTATTATACTTACTGAGCACTAAAACCTGTTGGCCCATCATTTTGACAGCGGGATGGACAGTTTCAGCCTGGAAGGTTCTGGGAGGCACAAGAGGAGGGAGGGTTTAACTCGCGGGGGGCGGGAAAGGATCCAAAAGCCCGTCTAATCAGACGAGAGGATAGTTGTGACTGACAGGCCCGTCCACCAATGGAGTCAATGAGCTAAAGCAGTTCAAACAAAGCAAGACCTTTTTACTTCCTTTTAGTTCCGTGATTGTCTTCACATTATATATATATATATATATATATATATATATATATATATAAATATATGTTGTGCACAGAAGGGGGGTTAGGGTTTAGGGTTAAGTTTCTCATTTTTTTATTTTACCCCCTAGAAGATTATTTTTTTCCTTCATGGACATTTCCTTACATTACAGTAACTGACGCTTTTATCCAAAGCGACTTACAAGTGCATTTCAACAAATAAGCCGATTTACAACTTGTTATAGATCAGAACCATTATGAGTCCAGTTTAAGGTCTACAGTGTGTTAGTGTTTAGTCTGAAGAGGTGTGTCTTTAGTGTGAAGATGTGAAGGTTCTCTGTGGTCCTGATGTCATCACAGAGCTCCTTCCACCATCTAGGAGCAGGACAGCAAAGAGTGGAGATCTAGTCCAGTGTTTTGCTCTCAGTGAGGAACAAGCAGCTTGATGTTGGGATGGAGGGTTTCACCAGGTCCTGGATGGAGACTGGACCTCATCCATTCACAGCATGGTACATGAGCACCAAGGCTTGAACTGGATGAGGCAGCCACTGGTAACCAGTGAAGAGAGGAGGAGTGGAGCAGTGTGGGAGAACTTAGGAAGGTGAAAGACCAGTGGAGCTTCTGCATTGTGGATGAGCTGCAGAGGTGGAATGGAGCAGGGAGACCTGCCAGGAGACAGTTACAATAGTCCAGGAGATGACAAGAGCCCGAATCAGTACCTGCGCCTCCTTCTGAGTGAGAATGGGTCATGTTCTCCTGATGTTGTAGAGCGTGGACCTACAGGATCGTGATGTCGCTGTGATGTTGGGGGTCAGGCATCGAGGTTCTAGCAGTCAGAGTGGATGTTAACACGGAGTTGCCAAAGTTAACAGTCAGGTTCTTGGTGGAAGAGTCTTTTCCGAGTCTTTGGTCAGGGTTGATCTTCAGGTGGTGAGTGGAGATCCATTGAGAGATGTCAGAGAGGCAGAGCTCCATGTGAGGGAAGGAGAGAATTAGTTGGGTGTCATTGGCGTAGCTGTGGTAGGAGAAACCATGTGAGCAAATGACTGAGCTGAGAGAGTTGGTGTAGATGGAGAAGATGACCCAGGACAGAACCCTGAGGAACTCCAGTAGTAAGAGGACAAGGTTCCGACACAGATCTTCTCCAAGGTACCCTGTAGGTGCGGCTATCAAGGTAGGACGAGAGAAGAGAGAGAACAGAGTCTGAGACACCAAGTTCCTGAAGGGAGGAGATAAGGATCTGGTGGTTTACTCTGTTGAATGCTGCAGGTCCAGAAGGACGAGGACAGAGGAGAGAGAGGCGGCTCTAGCAGCGTGGAGAGCAGTTTCTGTGGAATGGCCTTGAAGCCTGACTGGTGGAGGTCAAGGAGGTTGTTACAGTGGAGGTAGGAGGAGAGTTGGTCGAAGATAGTTCAGAGTTTTGGACAGAAAAGGAAGAAGAGATACTGGTCTGTAGTGAGTTTCTTCAGAGAGTTGGAAACAGCCAGATAACAGAAGAGTGAATGAGGAACGAAGGTCAGGAGCGATAGACGGTACTTTAAAGGTGGAAAAAGTTCTACAACAACCTGGCATTTGGTGTAGAATTTTTTTATACGAATTGTACATATGAGATTCTACATTAAGAGAAGGCTAAATATGATATTAAACAATAGACACTATTACAGGTGTATTTAAATATTCTCATCAGTTTATTACTTAAATGTACAAAAACACACAAGGGAAATAAATATGAACCAAATAAATATGACAAATTAAATTAATAAAAACAGTTCAATAAATATAAAAATGATAAAACCACATCAATAAATATAAAGATGAAAATAAACACATAAATACTTATGAATAAAAATAGGTAACAAAAAAAGTAAATCATTGATAGACATAAAAAATGTTAAGTCATTACAACTGAGGCAATGAATAACTTTAAACATGAGGAATAAACAGAATTCTAATCATCGATTAGAAAACATTGAAGGTTTTATGAATGTCCACCAGAGGAAGATGTTTATTTCTCAAAACACTTTTCACAAATACAAACAAATCACCTTATTTAGAAAATTAACAAACTGATCAATTATTATCAGCTTTGTGAAACAAGTCGTATTGTCACTTTTTCCTCTTTAACCCCTTTAAAATCTTTCAAGAAAAACTTGAACTGTAAACTTGTAAATATGGATAAAATGATAAACACAAGCGATCAGGGTGGTGATGTCATTGAAGACGTCGTGTTAACGGAGGAATCTGATTGTTGGAAGAAAAGCTGTCAGAGTTCATTCTTCAGTCCACCAACAACCCGCCGAGGTCTCAACTCGCTCTTCAGAAACTTCAGGAAGTCTTTGAGCTCTCGTCCACCCTGAGGACACAATGATCAGTAACGTCATTCTCACAAAGACTCATCAGCACACCGATTGGCTGGATTCAAATGTTGTGAGGAAGGTTCCTCACTGAGGGTCATCAAGTGAAGCAGTGGCGCCATGATAACAGCATGATAAGGAGCCTTAATGCGTCCTTTAGCAAGGAACCACTGACCACCCTTTGACAAAGGAAGGGAGATAATTACGTCCCACAATTCCTTGCGGCGGCAATATTTAAATAGCGACGTATCGTTGATCTGTTTAGGAGAAATAACGATCATGGCGTAGAAACGGCATCATGTGAAGAACCGCTAACATGAATGTATGTTAATCAAGTTCTCCTTTGAAGATGAGTCACACTAACGACACATGAAGGCATCTCAGAGGCTTCTTTGTAGCTGCTGCAGAGTGACGTCACCAACATGCATCTCCTCCATCACAACCACGCCGCTCAGTGGAAGTGGAGTCCATCCCTAAACACTGCAGGGTCTTTTCCTAACTCCTCGTGACCTCTCCTAACCTCTCCAGCCATTGTCTCCTTCCTCCACAGAGCAGCCAGGCAGCTGGTTGCATGCGTGTGTGTCCTCACCTCGTATCGGATTGGCTCCTCCTTCTTCCCCACAGCAGCCAGGTAGATTGTTGGGTACCTGCAGGCACAGAACCGGAGACGGTGAGCATTTGGTATCGTCACACTGAATCGTGATGGAGACCCGCTCTCACCCCTGGACGTCGTATCCCAGAGGGACGTCGTTGTCGCCTGCGTTCATCTTGGCAACGATGATGTTCGGGTCAGAGGACAGCTGAGGACAAGGGGGAGTTCAGAGTCAGGTTCACTTCTTATCCGGGAGATTACCATGGCAACAGAGGCTGATGTATTATAGGTCCGTCCACTGATCACTCAGAGCTTATGATAGAAATATGAAAAAGTTGATAAATAACCACTTCTATTACTTCTATTATGGGTGAAACAGGCCTGGGAGGCAATGAAAAATCCCCCGGCTTTAATCAATGTACTAATATAACTAATATAGTCCCTTGTTCTGCCAGTTTGGAGCAATCTAGTAGCACCATAGATCAGATTCATCGATCCACTACATCTCCGCTCCGTGATCAGTAGGGGAAGCAACAGAGCTGATGGGAAATGTGGACCCACAGATTCCAGATGATGATGATGATGATGATGATGATGATGATGACCTACCGTCTCAGCAAGCTCTCTGTAGACCGGCTCCAGTTTCTTGCAGTGTGAACAGGACCGAGAGTAAAACTGGATCAAAACATCTTTCTCGCGATCATTGACGACGTCGTCGAAAGACTCGGCAACAACCACCTGCAACACGGAGGTCAGACGTCTCCGTCCACTTCACATCAAACGACTCCCCTCCCCTTGAAAAATTCGGCATATTATATGTTTTTTTCCCCACACACGACACTTCTGCAGACCATTGGCTGGACTGTCCCCCCCAAACCCCCCCAACAGAGTCACAGAGACAGAATACATCTCCCACTTTCTCTTCTGCCACTGGGTGATGTCTGGATGAAAGTATTATTCTCACCTTGACAGCATCAGTGTTTCTTTCAGGTATCGGTTCAGACTTAATATAACGTTTAAGTCGACCTGCAAAGTAATCGTCTAGAAACCTCTGCAAGGACTGACCATCTCTCCTGAAAGACAATAATCAATGACCTGTAGAAAGAGCTGCAAATGTCTCCTGATCTCAGTGTATTGTTTGGCCTGGTTTGGCCCAGTTACGTACGTGAACTCCTCTCTCATGGTGTACTTGTGGCCCAGTTTGGTCCGGATAGTGACGAACGGCAGCCCCCCCCCGTCGGATGTCCCCAGGCCAAAGTCTTCCTCCAGCTCGAACAGGAAGTCCTTCTTATTGGCTACGGAGAATGTCAGGCCACGGCCAGAAAATGTAGACGCCATCTTCATCACCCTGGCAACGAGATACAAACAACGAGGCTCAACTACAAAAGCATAAGTAGTCCAGATTGTGTAAATGTACGCATGTTTCCTGTATACAGGTGTGTTACCTGTATACAGGTGTGTTTCCTGTATACAGGTGTGTTACCTGTGGATGCGTGTTTCCTGTATACAGGTGTGTTACCTGTGGATGCGTGTTTCCTGTATACAGGTGTGTTACCTGTGGATGCGTGTTTCCTGTATACAGGTGTGTTACCTGTGGATGCGTGTTTCCTGTATACAGGTGTGTTACCTGTGGATGCGTGTTTCCTGTATACAGGTGTGTTACCTGTGGATGCGTGTTTCCTGTATACAGATGTGTTTCCTGTATACAGGCGTGTTACCTGTTTCTCCAATAGTTTGACCCTTGGATGTTACGATGGTAATCAAGGTCGTAGTACGCTGTTAGCAGGTCACGAACTCTTAGAGCGTCCCTGTTCTCCAGCGTCATGTGAGGACACAGACCATGACTGCAGACAGACAAGTAGAGCCTGAGGTAGCCAACAGATGCTGCTGTAATTGATTAATTAGGTGATTGAGAGAGTCTTACATGTTATCTCTTATAAAGCGTCTCAAGGACCCGATGGTGAGGAAATCCTTGAAGACTACGACACTCTCCTCAAACTTATTGGAGAGTCTGGGAGGTCTGAACAACAACACACCCCTGTAAAATACATTAGTTCACATAAGCAACAGGTGATGTGACGTCAGAACATGACACAAGCAAAGAGCTTTGGAGGAGTTCAAGGCCTGTTAAAGTTCTGGAGCGAGTCACCTGTGCAGTTTCCACCTGCTGTTTTTACTCACTCAGACTTTACTCCGTGCCTCTCCCCCAGCTTTACATCAGCAGAGTGAGCAAATCTGAACTGTCCTCTCAGCAGAGCTGCAGCTCTCAGGAACTCTGGCAGCTGAGATCCGTCTCCCCCTGAAAAAACACCTGAGACGGATACACTGGCTCATTGAACGTCACACCACTGAAGGTGCTACGTAGCTTAGCATGACTTGTTATGATATGGAATGTCACATAAAGTCACACTACATCATACAATACAGGTCAGGTGACATCAAGTAACAGCAGGAACGAGTGCATGACATGTGACGGACCTACAACGCTGGCATCATAGTGGTTGGTGAAGGTCTGGAGGTCTTCTTCACTTTTCAGATGAATGGAGTCTGGTCCAGTCTGCTTCTTCATGTAGTGATAGATCCCATCTGAACACATACAGAAGACAAACACCTGTTCAGTGAACCTGACTAATTATTCTAAACTAGGGTCAAAAGCTACGTGAGCCTCTCGCAGCCTGCAGCCTGATTGGTCTGCTGACTGCATCCTTTCCAGAGTCACATTTCAGAGCATCATTCCGCCATTATTAAAACAAAGATTTTCTGAATCAGTTTGAAGAGTTTTAGTCGGAAGGAATCCGTAAATCTGACCACTGATACAAGCCGTCATTGGTGGACTGTAAGGACGCGATGAAGGTGTCCTCATACCTGCGCTGCGAGGTCCGTCGTAGGGAGACGAGTCTCTTCCGTTCCTGAAGATCTTCAGGGTGGGATAACCAGACACCCCGAAACGAGCACAGGTCTCTGAATGAGCTGTACAGTCCACCTGAGACACAAGACAAGGGGAGACAGGAAGTGATGGGAAGAGACAGGTGAGAAAAGACACAGGTAAGACAGGAAGTGACAGGGGAGAAGGAGACACAGGTAAGACAGGAAGTGACAGGGGAGAAGGAGACACAGGTAAGACAGGAAGTGACAGGGGAGAAGGAGACACAGGTAAGACAGGAAGTGACAGGGGAGAAGGAGACACAGGTAAGACAGGGGTCACATACTTCCCAAAAGTGTCATCTGCTGGGAAGTTAGTGAATGATGTCAACACTATGTGACCCATGTGTTTTAATGATGAATATGGTAACATGATGAAGAAGATAATAGTGATGTTGATGATGAAGATGAAGGTGAAGATGATGATGCCGTTACCTTAGCTAGCTGGACAGTTCCCTTCAGTCTGGTCGCTGCTTTCTCAAACTCTGGAGCTAATTTCTTACAATGTCCACACCTGAGTGAAGGAGAGGAAGGGAGGAAGGAAGGATGCGACAAAACAGGAAGGGAGGCCAGGAGGGAGGAAACAGGGAGAAACGATGCGATAGGAACGAAGGAAGGATTGATGGAGGATGTATAGATTAATACGCGTCATCATCTACGTCATGATATATCTGCTCACGAGCTAGCGCTAGCAATGCTTAAGCTAACCATCCCGTTACCATGGAGCGTAGAATTTCACCAGCATGGTCTCGTAGCCCGTTGCCAGGTAGTCGAAGTCTGCGTCACCGAGCGCGAGCACGTCCCTGCGCGCGGACACAGCGGCGGGAAAACAGGACAACAGCGCGAGCGTGACTGCGGCCGCCATTTTGCGGTCAAACGATGAATATTATGGATGGAAACAATTATCTCGGCCGATTATCTCAGAACCTCCGCGCTATACTCAGCGTCAATAGAGGCCACGACCCTTCCGGCACCAGATTCCAAAATAAAAGACAGTCTGTCAACGACTCTTCCGGTACCTGATTCCAAAATAAAATACGTAGTCTGTAAAGCGGAGTATTTCACCGTCCATCGGCAGAGAAATGATCGACTTATTAAAATGATAATAAAATGGTCATATTGTTAAGCTAATTTATGCAAGTGACTCTTAATCATCCTAATTGAATACGACCACAATATTCTCCTTAACTATAATGGCAGAAGCACCGTTTCCGGTAGCCAGCGCTCAGCTGTAAACGGAAGGCGGCACCTGAAGAAAAAGTAGTGGAGATGTTTTGTGATTGGTCTACAGCAGTTACACGTCACGTCATCAATAAACACTAATCTAACAGACACGTGCAATGCAATATTTTATCATCTTAATGTTTTTGCAATTTTACATGAAGACAATCTTAAACATGTAGGCTAACAATAATATAAAAATATAATCTGGACTAATTATCTCGGCCGATTATCTCAGAACCTCCGCGCTATACTCAGCGTCAATAGAGGCCACGACCCTTCCGGCACCAGATTCCAAAATAAAAGACAGTCTGTCAACGACTCTTCCGGTACCTGATTCCAAAATAAAATACGTAGTCTGTAAAGCGGAGTATTTCACCGTCCATCGGCAGAGAAATGATCGACTTATTAAAATGATAATAAAATGGTCATATTGTTAAGCTAATTTATGCAAGTGACTCTTAATCATCCTAATTGAATACGACCACAATATTCTCCTTAACTATAATGGCAGAAGCACCGTTTCCGGTAGCCAGCGCTCAGCTGTAAACGGAAGGCGGCACCTGAAGAAAAAGTAGTGGAGATGTTTTGTGATTGGTCTACAGCAGTTACACGTCACGTCATCAATAAACACTAATCTAACAGACACGTGCAATGCAATATTTTATCATCTTAATGTTTTTGCAATTTTACATGAAGACAATCTTAAACATGTAGGCTAACAATAATATAAAAATATAATCTGGACTAATTTGAGAGTATTAAAAATGATTAACTTTCATTAAACTCTCAACCCTAAACCTAGATTAATTATCATTAACATTAAGGTGGGTAACTAGTGTTTATATGATACAGTGGAATAAGATAACATTTAATCTATTAATGACAAAATCAGTGGGAAACATGTAAGAAGGATTTATTGAAGTATCATTCACATTCAATATGAATAAATATGTAAAACGTTCATTAAGGCCGCTGGAAACTTGGAATTATTCAGTTAAACCCAGGTGCATCATAGGAAGACTAAACCCTCTTCAGTATTAAATTATTTCTGTAAACATCAACTTAATGTAAAAACTGCGCCACCTAACTACGTGAGGCCTCAAACACTCACAGTGACCCCCCCCCCCCCCTGCCTGAGGCCACACCTCCCATCCTCAAAGTCACCCTGTCCCCTGACTCAGCGGTGAGAAGATACAGAATAAATAATGATGAGATATAAATAAAGAGGCCTCGGCTGTACTGGTCTATGGTCCAGATGTTCTTCTTCTTCTTCTCAAACAAGTTCTAGAACACCCAGAAGCATCCAATGAGTTCGATTGGATCCACGTTCTAGGGGATGAAACATCCTGAAGAACTTCACGATGAAGGACATCCGATGTCAGCTCTTCAATGCGATGCTTTTGGTCGGCTTCTTATCTGCTGATTGGCTTTCCCTCTCAGGAACATGAAGTGGACTTTTGTACGTTGGCGGAGTGGAAGAGATTCATCAGGTCTAAGAAACGATGGCTCACCTGGAGGAATCATGTTTTCATTAACATCTTAAAACTCATATGAAGGGACACCTGGGCAGTGAAGCCCCGCCCCTCTCACCTGTCGGGCGGTCTTGTTTCCCAGCTGGGTGGAGACCTGCCTGAATGTTTTACGATTGGCTCCTCTCTGCTGACAGGCTGTCAGGATGGCGCGGTCTGCCTCGCTGCAGAAGGAGGTCAAAGGTCAGAGTTAAACTAAAGCCAATCACGTCCTGTTGTCACAGCAACCAGAGAACAGATATTTGTCCTGTAAATGGATGTGTTGATATACACACTCTACGTGGACATTGAAATGCTGTTACTCATTCTGGCTTCACTTGTAGAAACCATGTTAAACAGACAGAATCAATAAAGGAAGATGATTGATTATGTGTGATGGATCACTGATAATTAATGCGTTCATCTATGCAAATAATGATTAATGCAATAAAATATTTTTATGCAGTTAACGCAACTTTATTTACTTCCTGTGTGTCGGAAGTTAAACGCTGCAGCATTTCGATCAGAGAGCGAGAGGAAAGATGGAGACAAACTCCTGCATCACAAGTGAAACCAACAAAGTGAGCAGACCGATTCCCCCCCTCCCAAGAGGAGCTACCTTCTCTCAACATCTACCCTGCAGAGGACACCACTGTTCCATTAATGAATTTCAAACTGCGTGATTGATTAGTAGATGAAACATTTTCTCACCGCGTCCACACGACCACTTTCTCTCCCGTCGACGTCAGCAACATGTTTTTGGCGCCGACCGGTCGCTCTGCCTCTACAGGCATCCGATGCTCGATGCTCTTCCTGTGGCGGCGGAAAGGAGCATTCTGGGACACGAAATCTGTCTCGGAGTCGTGAAGCTGCTGGAAAAACTCCCAGAATTCCCGGTGTAGGTCGGCGTGTTGTCCGAGGAGCGACGAGATCTGGGAGCAGAATGGATTCAGTAACCACTTCGGTTCATTGAGGTCTAACGTTCTTCCGCCCCCTCACCTGGACCATGTCCTCAGGTGAGGGGGCGGAGCTTCCCTGCAGCACCGAAACCAACTGCTGGAACTGATGGGAGTTTTCTCCAAGGCTCCGCCTCAGCAGCCGCAGGAACCTCCGGCTGCGTTCAAACAGTCGCTGCTCCGTCAGCTGCAGAACAAACCACAGAAGAAGAGTGAAGGCGCGTCGGGTCTGCAGGGCGCTGTGATGTCACAGTGATGTCAAAGCCACGTCACCGACCAGTCCGCAGCAGCGAGCCTGCCTTCGGTTCAGGAAGGCAGCAAAGTCTCTGAGCAGCTGAGGCCACGGGTGAAGGACACGGCTCAGTCCACCGAAGAGACGCTCTGCAGAGGACGAGCAGCAATCAAACACCTGCAGCAGCTGCTCCAACACACCGGGACAAGCCTGCACCGCCTCACACACCTGCACAGGTAACAGGAAGTCAGGACAAGTCAAAAGACACAGACACACAAAAGCTTAGTAAAACCGGTCTCACTCTGAGCAGATAGTCCTCAGCAAACACCTCGTCTTCTTCTGTCCGCTTCTGGTCCTCTTCATCCTCTGAAGCCTCCTGCACACACACACACACGAACATCATCAACATCCTAACATCTGTTTTGGAGTGAGGTATGAGATCGTATTCATTCAGACCTGAAGCAGAAGGAAGGACTCATCTGAGGACATCTCTCTCTCATCATTAACCCTATTTGCTGCGGATGGCGTCCGTGTCACTTCCTGTTCCCTCTCTGACTCCGCCTCCTCTGGGTTGATGGAGAGTTCACTTCCTGTTGAGCTGTGTGATGATTCAGAGAGAACCAGGAGGACATCAGTGTCTTCCTCATCCTCCTCTTCACCCCAAGAGGGGGCGTGGCCTTCAGGAGGAGTAACTACAGCCTCCTCAACGCTCCTTCTTGCTCCTCTCTCATTCAGTTCTTCAGCGGGTGAAACAGACTTCCTCCTCAGGCTGCTAAGGGTCCGAGAGTGACCTCTGATCCGCTCTTTGATCGTCATGGAGACTGGCGAGGTGGTGGCGATGACAACAGGGGTATCAGTCCTGCTCAGGAGGAGGCGGCAGAGAAGGATTCCAGGACTGAGCGCTCGGGGAGGGGAGGAGCCTACCTTTCGGTCAGGGAGAGGGGAGGAGCCTACCTTTCGGTCAGGGAGAGGGGAGGAGCCTACCTTTCGGTCAGGGAGAGGGGAGGAGCCTACCTTTTGGTCAGGGAGAGGGGAGGAGCCTACCTTTCGGTCAGGGAGAGGGGAGGAGCCTACCTTTCGGTCAGGGAGAGGGGAGGAGCCTACCTTTCGGTCAGGGAGAGGGGAGGAGCCTACCTGTTGGTCAGTGAGGGGGGTCGAGTCAGGGAGAGAGGCGGGAGGGAGAGCTCGGGGGAGGGGGTGCTGCAGCACAAAGCCGATGCGCCGGAAGTCAAGGTTTTTGGGGAGGCGGGGGGGGTAACTGGTCCCTGGGGGGAAGCTGTAGGTGTCAGACGACGAGCGGAGGAGGGTCAGGTGAGTCTGACTGGGGGGCGGGGCCTTGGAGGCGGAGCCAGACGGGCTGTTGTCTTTGATGGAGGCAAAGATGGCAGGAAGGCTTCTCTGTGAAAGGGAAGCCTTCGTTATTAAGATTATTGTATTTGACATTATGGTTTTAATTGGGGTAATAGTTTTATTTTGAAATGATGATTAGACAGGAAGTGATGTACCATCAGCCACAGGGGCATGGCCTCTTCCTCTCTCTCAACTGGGGGGCGCTGCTTCCCCGGGTCCACCTGCCGGCAAGCCACCAGCATCGGCCACAGCACCCGCTGATACCTGAAGGCCTGCAGAGCCCATCGGGTCACTCAGAGTCCAGCAGAGACCAGTCAGCGGTTCTATGTCCGTGTTACCTTGACAATGTTGTCGGGGGAACCAGGTCTGCAGCACTGCAGGATTCTCCGTCGGACCTGGACCAAGGTCTTCCTCAGCAGAAACTGAGACACCAGCTTGGTCGGGTCACATGACCCCTCCATGTTCCTTAGGCCGAGGACCAGGAGGCTGACGACACACACACACACACACATCAATACAGCTGTGCTGCTATGCTGCTGTCAGTCGCTAGTGTTTGTGTGCGTGCGAGTACCAGTCCTCCGCTGCAGTGAAAGCAGCCGTCCTGCGGGGGCAGTAGAGGTCTGGGTCCAGGCTGGCACAGGGCAACAGCTCTGGGTACAAGAAGACCGGACGGGTGGCAAAGAGCCAAGAGAGTTCAGCAGGCAGAACAGGGAAACGCCGCACTACACAAAGATACACAACAACATTTCCTTTCATAGCGATTGGGACTGAAACTACGTGAACTGAGACTGAAAGCATGAGACCAGGTGTTGTGAGACGACGTGAGGTCACTACTCCAGGTGGACTCACTGTGTCCTCTGGAGTCTGGCGGGTGGAGCTGCTGCTGGTAGCTGATGGGGGTCTTCTGAAGCTCCTCCAGTAGCTGCAGAGCTCCCTGTAGGTTCGGGGCTCTGAAGGCGCTGCAGAACCCAAGACGTGACGAAGACATCAGCAGCTCACCCCTCCGAGCCAATAGCTCCAACTCAAACTGAGGAGAGAGACCAGGTCAGCCAATCCGATCGCACCGTGACCCTGCTGTGTGTGTGTGTGTGTGCGTTACCAAGAACTGTTTGGTGGTCTCAGCCTCACTCTGCAATTTGACCACAGGCGAACTCAGCAGGTGAATCTGAGTCAGCAGCTGGACGTGCTGAGTGACAGAGAAGAGAGACTATCAGTGCACACACACACACACACACACACACACACACACACACACACACACACACACACACACACACACACACACACACACACACACACACACACACACACACCTGCTGGAGCTGCTGCTGCAGGCGGCCCCTCTGCGCTCCGCTCAGCCTCAAGGTGTGTGGTTCTGGGACGTGTGTTGGCAGCCCAAGGTCCCGCCTCTTTCTCATCAGCGCCACCTGCTGCTTTACTGTACGCAGCTCTGTGATTGGTTCCTCCTCCTCCTCCTCTCCTAGACCTCTGTGATGAGGGCAGAGGTTCGGGGGGGGTCTCAGCGTGTTGCTGTGTGTTACATACGAGTTGTGCTCCTGATGTTTCTGTGTTTGAACACACTCTTCTGGTGGCTCCTCCTCTTCCTCCTCATGGCCTTCATCTTCTACATCCTGCCCCCCTGCAAGGTCTTCTTTCAACTGAAACCCAGATGTGTTCATCTCTGTGATTGTTGGACATTTTGTGTTGTCACATGGTTTGTCTCTGCCTGCTGATTGGCTATGAAGTGAACATCCAGGCCGCAGGTGTATTCTGGGATATTTGAATGTCCTTCTGGGCCGTGAACATCGAGGTCCCAGTGAAACTCTAAAGACTGGTCCTAGGGCTCTACAGGACCTGACCCAGCCTGCTGTTACAGTGACTCCTCTGAAGACTCACCGTTTCAAACAGCTCCTCCATCAGCTCATTCACCTCCTTCTCTGCAGCACAGACACCACAACACAGCGTCATCTCACGTGAGATCATTCAAATCGATGACATTACGATGCGATCCAGCGTTCGATGAGAACGACATGAGTCTCACTGACTGGTGATGCGGACAGCCTTGTCGTCACGGTAATCCTCCACATCAGGTTCATCAGTGTCGGCCAGAAAGTTGTACTCTGGATCATCTTCATCATCACACTCCTCTGGAAGAGAAGAAAAGGTCTGAGCATGTAGTGGCCTTTACTACTTACTCCCAGCTCTTTGATATACTCACACACACCTTCGTTTTCCATGTCTGATGTCATCAGGCCTCTCAGCCAATCAGTCCAATCCCTGTCCTCGTGGGCGGAGCTAGACTCGTACATGTCAGGTGTGATGTCGGGAGCTCGGAGCTCCGCCTCCAAGCGGCCGAGTGGGACGTCACGTAGAGGACGTTTGGACCGGGTCCGGTACGCCATCAGACCCACCTCGGACTCAGCCAGAGGCTGACAGACACATAATAACACATAATAACATAAAGACAACTTATTTTTCTAGTGATAGAGAATTTAGAAGCCAACAACGGTCCAGTCTGGAAGTTCTCCTGACCCGTCTTTAAGACCTAACCAGTACATGTCAGTGTCGTACCTGGAAGGGTTCTACACACACAGCCAGTTCCTCCTCCACAGCATGGAGTTTCTCGAGGAAGGTGGTGTCAGGTACCGCTTTGGTTGGAGGGACTTTGGGAGGAGGGGGCGGGCCCATTGAGACAGACTCTGTCCTCAACAGTCTGAAGCGGCTCCGGGAAGTCTGTGTTGTCATGTGACAGAGGGGAGGTGGGTTTTACGGCGGTTATTGTGACATCACAAAGACCCTTGCTGATGAGGACACAGGAAGTAGAATTACCTGCCAGGGGCTGCAGCTGTCCTCCTCCACTCTGCTCAGTCGAGTTCCTCGGGGAGAAGAAGCGGAGCTCTCCATGTCGCTCTCCTGAAAGGTCTGCAGACACATCAACAATCAATAGTCAGTACGGACCTGTGCAGCAGCCAATCAGCGCCGAGCCTCACATCTTCTGCTGTCTCCTCCTCGTCGTCTTCCTCATCAGGGTGGTACTCTTCATCAGAGGAGTCTTCTTCAGCCAGATGGATATCCACAAACTGAGGAGCCTGAAGATAGAAAGAGACACTTGAGAAACGGCTTCATTTGATGGTGCTAAAAAAATGCTTCAGTGGGACCGGAAGCGTGACGCAGCGTCCTCAAAGATGTCGTAAATCAGTAATCAATCAAACACAATCTCATTTAAAGGGTAAAGGTGAGCTTCTTCATCTGTACTGGGCAACAACTACATTTTTTTATTAAAAATCAACTTTATTGGAATTTGACTCTTCGGGACAATAATTAATTGCTGATAATTGTTTTATCCGCCATAAACATTTCAAAAAACGACTAATGCGTTAAATGTTAAATATAACTTTCAATATTGAAAGTTTCACCTTGTTGACGTCACTCGTCTTCTTGATGGGAGAAATGTTCCAGGCTGGAATCACCTGAGAGACGGACAGGAGGAGAGGTGGACCAGTAAGGGGACAGACAGAAAAAAAGACAGGCAAAGAGACAGATAGACGGACAGATATGTCTCACCACGCCTTTCTCCACTACTTCTTTAAACTTGGATCGAGTCATTTTGGGTTCCTGAAGAATAGAAACATAACAGAATCAGAACGTTTGAGTCAAACTGAGCGCTCTGATTGGACGACAGATGGAGGACCCACAAAGGCGGGGACGGCCTCTGTCTCGTTGATTGCAGCTTTCATCATGGCCACCACATGTTCATTGGTGATCACTTCCTGTGGATCAAAGGTCAAATGAGTCCATGACATGTATATTATAATATTAATAGTGATTATAGTAGAACTGCTTTCTGATGGGATGAACTTACATGGATGATGTTTCTCACGTTCACAGTGGTGAGGTTGTGCTGTTTGGACTTGGTCTCTAGTGACTGGTCCAGCTGCCTGTCAATCTCCACCTCGGCCCCTGCCTCCTCCTCGCTGTCTGAGGCTCCGCCCTTCTCTTCTTCCTCCAGGGTCAGCTTCTTCTTCCTCTTCCTCACCGCTCTCCTCCTCGCTGCCTTCAACTCCACCGGCCTGTCCTCTGTGGGACAGACAAGGACAGGGAGAAGGAGACAAACAGATCTTTTACCGACATGCATATCCCATCATGCAATGCGGGCCAATTTAATTTATTCAAGATGGAGGCAGGTGAGCCAGAGGCAGGGGAATAATATGATATAACATCACATTAGTTCATAAAATCACTGAAGTTACGTAACGCTGGTAAGCGACGTTGTATTTTTTCAAAGGCTGCGTTCCCAAATGAGACACTGCTCCAGAAAGACAGGGGACGTACACACAAGCCTATCGGTGTGTTTGTTACCCATGGTGATGATGAGTCTGGAGTCGGTCGTGTCTTCCTCCACCAGCAAGTACCCCCCCTGCCCCTCCTCCTGAGCCCCGCCCCCTGCAGCGGCTAGACGACACAAAGCATCATGGGAGGTGAGCGGAGGACTGCAGCGTGGCGCTCTGTGGCTCCGTGCGGACGGGCTGAGGCGGAGGAGTTTGTGTGCGGCGCTCATTGTGGAGATACATGACCTCTGACCTGAAAAAATGAGGTGACCATGACATCACATGACTTAGCTATTCAACATGTCAGATCAGTGGCATCATAAAATAGTCCTCAGATGTCAATATGATAAGAACACATGAATTAATTTACTAACTAACACTGGCAATAATTTCATCTTGTGGTAACAGCATTTCTTTTTTTGGGAGGTGGTTTAACACCGTTTACACAGAGTGCCTGTTACCTTGTTAAAACATTACTTTAAATAATATAAATAATAAAAGTGTGCAACACAATCATTAATGAATTTTGCACATATGGCAATTAATCACAGAAAATCATGGGATTAATTGATTTACATTTTTTCATCTCTGCCCAGCACTAATAGTTATACTCACTCACCAGCCACTTTGGTAGATACACATGTTCAATCGCTTGTTAACACAAATTGCTAATCAGTCCATCCCATGGCAGCAACTCTGTGCCTTTAGGCACGTAGACGTGGTGAAGACAACTTGCTGAAGCTCAAAGAGAGCATCACAACGGGGTACAACGGTTTAAGTGACTTTAAGTGACGGGCTGCTCCTACGTCACAAACTGCTGATCTACTGGGATTTAAACCCGCCCCTTAGTACCACTGAGCAAGGCTACATGAAGGTCCATCCCTTAATGACCACAGTGTACCATCTCCAGCAGCCTGGTGCACCGTGTCACAAAGCTCAGATCTTGTGCTCCACTGTACCCAAAGGCCTCCAAGTCACCACATCTCAACCCAGTGGAGCTCCTTTGGGATGCGGTGGAACGGGAGATTGAACCTGGAGCAACTGTGTGACGCTGTCACGTCAACGTGGACCAACATCTGAGGAATGTTTCGAACACCTTGTTTAAAGTATAACACCAAGAATTAAGGCATCTCTGAAAAACAAAGAGCTCCAACCTTCTACTAACAAGGTAGACCTGATAAAGTGGAGTGGAGTGTGTAATTACTACATTTTTTAGTACTTTGGTTTAAGACTTTGATTAGTAATTTGTTGACAAAGACATTAGAACTGTTGGTAACGTCATGAATTAACGTTAAGTCAATTGTTATGATCTCCAACTAGCTTGTGCCGGCTAACAGCTAGCTTGTATTAGCTCCTCGTCGCCAGTTCAGAGCGGAATCACCTTGTTTTGATGATTCTGTCTGCTCTCTAGCTAGCATGCTAACACCTTACTAGCCAGCTAGCTTGACGCCGTTAGAATGAGACAGGCTACAGGAGCGGGCGCCGGTGTTGCCGGTGAGCGGGCTCGAGCTATCACTTTCCGGTTTAACGCTCTCTTTAGGGGACCGTAACCGTTTACCGGAAAAGTTCCGTTCCGAGCATGAGAAACCCACTTACCCGCCACAACGAGACGCTGCTGATATCCGCCCGTGCGTCATTGCGTAATGTGACGTCATCCTTTTTTTAAATTATTGACCCAATACCAATATCGGGTCAAATAGTTTCAAATAGTTAAGAAGCAGCCGTTTCCATGAAGTTTTACTTTGAACCTTGTTGTTTGTGACTCAGCAAAAACACATACAGGCATCTAAAATCAGATATATGTCGACTACGCTTCTTTGTAGTCACTGCTGACTGACGTCACTAACGTGCGTCGCACGTTGCATATATTGGTAGTTAAGATGTGACTAGTCTCACCGGAACCTCGCATCAATGTGGGGCTGGATTCGAATCGTCAAATGACCTCCTAACGTTTAATCCATTTTTTTAACGATTCGAATCCAGCTCCACATTGATGCGAGGTTCCGGTGAGACTCGTTGAGGACCGGAGGGGCCGAACCACGCGTGCTTTCGTTATATATAACATGTATTACGTCACATCAGAAATGTTTTATTGCAAAGATCACAACATCACCTTTTCTCCCTCCGATCTCAGAGACGGTGGCCCGTTCATAAGGTGGATCAAAGCCAGGGTCGCCAACCGTCCCGTTATTACCCGGGACATCCCGAATTATGGGCAGTTTTGATTTGTCCCGTCAGGGACAGCTCCGGTCAAACCAGTGTCCCTGATTTGGGGTCGGGAGAGTTGGCAACACTAATCAAATCCCACTGACCAAGTTTGTGGGATGTCCTTATTAATGCAGTTGCTATGGTAACTGGCACAGCCCAGGGGTATCATGCCGTCTCACTTCAGCAATGACCTTTCTCTATTTAATTTTTTAAAATCTATTTAATGAAACCCTTTTCAACATTACAGTGTAGTTTTGAAATAAGAAATAATACCCCTCAGAAGTACTGAAATACAGAAAACAGGACCAATGACCTGAAATCGGAGAATCAGAAAAACCGACACATACCAAGGTCAACTCAATTTTTATGTTTTTCACTTTGACAAACTGTTAAAATGTATTAAATGACAACCTGATGAACCGACGATGAGATTTTTTCTGCAGCGAGACAGAGAGGACAGAGCTGCTTATAACAGCAGGAAGTCCAGATCCTCCACAATAAGAGTCCAAAGCGCCCCCACCCTTAAAAAAAAAGGGAAAATACAAAAAGGGCGGACAGAATTACCCGCAAACAACCACTCTTTCATTGCATTTCATCATCATATTCCCAGCATTAAAATCAGTCTGTTGGTTCCCTCCTCCAGTTGCATCATGGGAGAACTGCTAATCGCCACCCGGCGACCTAAGACCCGCCAGTCTCCTCCGTGGAAACGGCATTAGTCTAATTGTGTCCCAGCCCTGCCCCTCCCACGGCGGTCAGTACATGTCATTGGGAGGGGGCGTGGCCTCTTCCAGGTTTGCCGGCAGTTTAAGTGGCAGCTGGCACGTGATTGGTCAGAGCATCCATCAGTCGCTGTCCGAGCCAACGGCCGACGAGCCTTTCCTCTTCCTCTTGGGGGCTTTGGGCTTGGAGTCCTCCTCTTCCTGAAACACAGAACAAACTATTGGTCCGACCCGAAAACTCAAGGATAGCGGAGGGTCGAAGGTCGTCCGTACCGAGGCGCTGCTGGAAGCGGACTCCTCCTCGTTGTTGGTGGGCGGAGCCGCTCCTTTGCGAGAGCGAGGAGACGAAGCGGGAGCTTTACGGCGAGACTTGAGAGGTTTTGACTGAGAGTCCTCGTACTCCTCCGCTAGAGCAAACAGGTCGCTGAACCTGCAGGAAGTGATGTCATCAGCCCCTAGAGTGATGTCATGCCCCACCGTGTGTGTGTGTGTGTGTGTGTACCTCATCTTGTGTGCCTCGTCACAGCTGGCCTGAACATGCTGCAGAGCCTGAAGGATCGGAGTCTGAGTAAAGACTGACAGACACAGACAATCAACCCTTAACAATCAATCAATCAATCAATCAATGTGAGTGTGAGTGAGAACTAACAGTTGTTTTTGGTGTTGCTCAGGCTCAGTCTCAGGTTGTCCATGTGCTCTAGGATCTGTTCCAGGGTCAGCTGAGCCAGTTTACTGCTGGAGCTACGAAGACTGGAGACAGAGACAGACAAGTTAGTCTTCAAGAGGACAGCGACATTCTCAGTCTCTCAGTCTCTCAGCCCGTCTGTCCTCACCTCTGTCTCTTGCGGGGCTGGTTGTTGTTCTTGATGAGCTGGGCCTTGATGTGTTCCCCCAGTGTGTCGTCATGTTTGGAGGTCCAGTGTCTCAGGATGCTGGTGGTGAACTGGTCCTCATGATGGCATGGACGACTCAGGACCATCTTCACCATCTCCTCACTGGGCCTGAGACACAGACAGGTCACAGCATAGAGACAGGTCAACAAAGAGACAGATGGGTCAGAGACAGGCAGACATATTCACACTGACAGACAGGTATCTTACTTCTCTCGGCGGAGCTGCAGCAGCAGACAGGATAAGGCTTCTGGATGTTCTGCAGACAGAAGAGACAAGTGTGAAGATGTGTCCCGTTAGAGGACAGACGGCGTCTCCTGGACTCACCTTTATACTTCAGGTGCTGCAGGATGGGGATGATTGTCTCCAGAGGGATGCTGTGGGCCAGGAACAGCTGCCAGGTGCTGTACTGCTCAAAGGTCTCCCAGTCCAGGGACTGAACTGTGGAAACATTAAAACTCATGAGGACACGTGATGATATAAGAGAACACAGTAGGACATGTAAGGAGCAGGACCAGTGAGGACTCATGGACATACATGTCCACTGCAATCAGATGTGTGTGTGTGTGTGTGTGTGTGTGTGTGTGCGTTCGTCTCACTGAGAATGTTGAGGACAGAGTCTTTCCTGAACATCACCAGGGTCCCCATCATCACATGACACATCAGCTCCTGCAACTACAGAGATGAGATCCTGGTTACTGATCAGGGGACACGGGCCATGAAGGACATCTCTTAGGTCAGAGACTCACTCACCTGTGTGGAGTCGATGACGGCCACGATCATGTTGAGCAGCTCACCGCTCCTCAACGTCTCATCTGGGAACTAAAGGGAAAGATCACAAGACGTCACGACACGCAGGAGACCTCAAGTCACCGTGTGTCACCGAGAGGCCTCAAGGGTCCTCGGGATTGTGATGGTGGTACCATCGTCGTACCTCAGAGTAGATTGAGGGTGTGAGGTAGCAGAGCAACCGGACGTCGTCCTCCTGACACGCCTTCATGTCCATCATCAGACAGGTGTGCAGATCCCCGAGAGCCGTTGCCTGAGCAAAAGACTCGTACAGCATCATCTTACCGTTGGCCGCTTTACTGTTGACACACACACATAAAGCAGGTGGGACCATGCTAGTTAGCCAGCCTGCTAACTCCACCAGCGTGAGCCAAACTGTGAGTGGGCGGAGTTTCCCAGCGCTTGTACTGGCGCCCCACCTGGCTTTGAGGTAGTACAGCAGGTGATACCCAATCTTGGGCTGTTTCTGGTAGAATTCAGCCAACATGTCGAGCAGCACAGAGAATCCGCTGTTATCCTCCTGCATGGTGACCAGGTTCCTGAAGACCAGGCAGACGGGTTTGGACACTGACTCCTCCAGGGACCTGAGAGACAGTCCGGGGGCTAGTTATTAGACCTCTTAAGAGAACATCTTGCTATCAGCGTGTTGCCTTGTTTGGAGTTACTTCAGTGACAACAAAATATTGACACGCTACACCTACAAAAGGTAAATGTTTAATCAATAAGATGTCAACAGCCAGTCTTACTCCTCTGTGATCTCATCTGGCAGGACGTCTCCTCTGAAGTGATCTTTAAACAGTTCAGCCAGACAAGACGCCAGAGCAGACATCTGCTCAGAGTCAAAGTCCTCCTGCAACACCACACAACAGTACACAGTGGTACACAACAGTACAAAGTAGTACACAACAGTACACAGAATGATCCAAGACAACTCACCTCGAGGATGAGATCCACAATTTCCTGCATCACTTCACACTGGGTCTCTGTGTCACTAAGGAACACGATCAATAAGTATTGACTTGGTACATTGTAAACAAACCCAAAGGATATAATTAATTACATCACATGTCATTTATCTGATGCTTTCATCCAAAGCGACTTACATCGCATCATAACACACCAGCAACCTTGCGGCTCCCAGTGCATCACACTACTCCATGACCACCATCACCATTAATCAGTACAGGGGCTCATCCACAATGCAGCAGCTCCACTGGTCTTCAACCTCCCTAAGTTCTCCCACAATGCTCCACTCCTCCTCTCTTCACTGGTTACCAGTGGCTGCCTCATCCAGTTCAAAGCCCTGGTACTCACGTAGCATGCTGTGAATGGATGGGGTCCAGTCTCCATCCAGGACCTGGTGGAACCCTCCATCCAGACATCAAGCTGCTTGTTCCTCACTGAGAGCAGAACACTGGACTAGATCTCCACTCTTTGCTGTCCACTAACTGTAGCACTTAAATTGTACTTATAAAGGATCTCAGCACTTTGTTGTTTCTTGTTCTTCTGGTTTGTTTCCTTATGGTTGAAATGCACTTATTGTAAGTCGCTTTGGATAAAAGCATCAGCCTGATGACATGTGATGCAAAAGTCCTGATTGATAAAGGATCAATAAACACCACGTGGTACCTGGTCTTCTGTAGCTGCTGGACTTTCTCTTTCATGGTGTCGTCTAATTGGTCGAGCCACGGTGTGATGTCAGTGGGCTCCTCCACCACAGCTTCTTTGATTGGATGAAACCTGAACTCCCTCTTTTTTCCTGCACAGCAATTGGTGGAAAGCCAGTCAGCATCACTGGTGGAACTAGTTCCACTGGATCATTCAAGTAAAACTAGTCCAGATTGGTTCTTCACCTTTGTTGTGGACCTCCTCCTCATCGTCACTAAAGGCCGCCTCTGTGGTATCATAGCAAACATCCTCTTTGTCCAAAATATTGTTATCCATCTCCATGGCAGCGGCCTCCTCCAGTTTGACTGCAGGACACAAACATCAGTGCATCAATGAAGGATTAAAGCACTGCAGTATTAAGAGAAACAGTACAAACAGGCAGTATTCTTTTTATTAGACCTACAACCTGTGAATATCAATGCCCTCTGTGTGTGTTTGTGTGTCTGTGCATGCGCTACCTTCAGTCGGGGGGGAGGGCGAGCTGCAGAACTCAGGGAATCTCTCTCTGAGCATCGACCGAAGCTCTCGGTCCAACTTTGGATTATCAAACAGCGGAGCGAGGTGACTGAGAGAAAGAGAGAGAGGCGCTGATCAATAATCACTAAGTGTTGGATTGTGTGTGTGTGTGTGTGTGTGTGTGTGCGCTTCTCACGCCAGCACTCTCTTCTCCATGATGAAGGTGAGCGAGTTGAAGACGCCCTGACGGACCTGAGACTCCAACGGAGGGAAGAAGTGAGGAATGATCTGAGGAGAGGTGACCAAGTTAGTGTGTGTGTGTGTGTGTGTGTGTGTGTGAGGGGTCTGAGACAATCTTATATTCACTATTAACACACACACACACACACATCATGGATTCGTTGTGATGAGCGATGTTCAGAAAGTACAGGTTGCTCCTTGATGTATTTTTGCAATGTCAATTTGCAGTTGTGCTTTAAAACAAAGGCTTGGAAATTAAAGCTTTTTAAAGCTGTTTTCTAATCTGATTGATCGAAAAAATAATCAACCGATTAATGGATTATCAAAATAATGGTAAGTTGCAGCCCTAGTTATATGTGTGCTCTCACATGATGATTCAGTAGTATGGATGAAATCTCACCAGCATACAGAAGGTAATTCAACCTTTCAGATATACATGTATTTAAGCAATAAGGAACAAGAGGCTCTACTTTATCGTCCAATAACGTAACATTTCGAGGGTGTTGTTAGGCCCTCGAAATGTTACATTATAGAAGATGAAGTACTGCATTTTTCTTTCATAATACGGTTATCAGCTACATCTTAAATAGCTGCCATTCAGCACAAAATAGCCACCAAACGTTGTGTATCTCATTTCAGTAGCACAGTGAAAATAGTCCCCGTAGGTGTGTTGCTATGCAACAGACAAACAATAACAGTTTGCATTGGCCCAAAGCACCGAGCTAAAATGTGACCGAGTGATCAATGTAAAGACACCTTATGGCTCAATAACACGCTCTCCCCGGATTATACAAATGTTTAGTATGCACTGAAGTATTCGATATGTATATGACACAGAAGTATACGTGTGTAAGAGCCATTTTTGTCATTGTTTGTTTGTTAGCCCCACCCCTTAGGGAGGTCGGGGGGGGGTTTCAATTAGGCCGCAATGGCCGTATAATCAGGGGGGTTACTGGGCACAGGTGTTGGGTGTTGGAAGGGAAACATGAACGATTGGCATTGGTATGAATGTGTATATATGAAGAAAAATAAATAAATAAATAAATATATATACATATGCACGTCCATAGGGTGCCAGAGTGTGTGAAGAGTGCTTCATTAGTATGTGTGTCTCAATAGTCCTAATCGCCCCCCTTGTGTGTGTGTGTGTGTGTGTGTGTGTGTGTGTTACCCTGCACATGAAGTCCAGCAGTGTAGCAGTGATGGCAGGATGAGGTTTCATGGAGTGATGCATCACCAGGATGGCTGGTTCTGACACACAAAACACCACCGGTCAAGAAATAGCATATTTCAATACATTTTTAGTTATATGTATCAGTTACTATTAATTATGTCAGATGCATGTATTAGCTGGTATTTAGTTAGTATTAACTAGTACTAAGTATTATTAATATAAGTGATGAGTCACCTATGTTCATGATGCTGTCCTTTTCAGGATTGAAGAACAGCCAATCATAGAAGAGAGCCAGTTTGGCATTGGAGGCTGCAACGTTTGACTGGAGACAAAATGTAATCATTCAATAGTTAGGTTATTGATTTTAAAAAGATGATGATTGACAGCCCAATGCCCCGCCCCCTTACTGTGCAGGTGGTGAGGAGCCAACCAATGATGGCCCAGCGGGGAAGGATGTCGGAGCTCAGAACCTCATTGGACGGATGGACCACACCACAGATGTAGCGAATCAAATCACAGCGCAGTGATTGGCTCTCTGCAGTGGACAGGTACTGCCTCTGGAACCAGTCCTGGTAGCGCTTCTGCTGCCCGAAACGCACCTGGACACATTTACATATAAAGGTACCGTTAACGGACTTTTTCAGTAGAGATCTCTACCAGACGGCCCAGTCGATAACAGCAGAGCTGTAACCGGAAGTATCTTATTAGTATATCAGAGTATGCAAGCTTGAAGTACTACGAGCTAAAAGACCCAAAATGTATGATGTTATGAAACTTGATTATGTAGAACATGTTATGATTAGAGTGTGTACGATATTAGATGACAAAATGTATTATGTTATAACCCTTGTGTTATTGATGAAGTTAGGGTCTGGTTAGGTTCAATGACGCCGGGGAGGAAGGTGATAAAATGCAAAGCAGCGTTAGCGGCTGCAGGCGAAGTGAAAGGCACCAGCTGGGCCGCTGTGTTCTGATCGAGTTTAGCCCCACAGAATACTGTGTGTGTGCGCTGGTAGGTACCCTGGAGGTCATGAACAGCAGCTTGGTCTCCATGTCCGGTGTGAGACGACAGGCCAGAAACTTCCTGGAGGTGCGAGCGGTCAGCAGCTGGAGAACACCTGAGTACATATCACATTACAGGTGAGGCCCCCAACCTGAGAGGGTAGTTTACCAGTACAGTCCGGGTTGTGGTTAGCGTAGTTTACCAGTGAACTGAGGGCTGAGGACTTGTGGGTTGTGAAGCAGGTCCTTCCACACCAGCTCCATCTCTGGGATCCGAGCAACGTTCTGCATCAGACGAACCAGATCTCTCCCGATGATCTGACACTCCATGAACTACACAGAGAGACAAGGTCGTCACGGTAACCGCCTGCAGAATCAAGTCAAACTTCCTTCCTTACCTTCTCCCTCAGCATGCAGATGCAGTAGTCAACCTCTTTCTGGCGCAGAATCAGCAGGTTGGGAGCTCCGTGGTCAACGATGAGGCGGAGGTAGGTGTAGACCGACATCGCTATCAGCATCCCACTCTTCAACACCCATTCCCTGCGATCAGGACAGTGTTCACAGAGCAGTACAGACCCAACTAGACCGCTCTCCAAGGATGACTAACCTAAATCAATTGAGTAGATGTTTGGTAAAACCAATGATGACACGCAGTAAAAACATGGGACCCTCCTATTGAACGGTAGGGGAAACAAATAAATAAAGCGGTAATTGCTTATACGTATAGTAGCAGTTCAACTATTTGTTGTAAATTGGTTCATGTAAACAAACCTAAAACCAAAGCTATTAGCCACTGCATCAAGGTTTGACCTGCTGAGCAAACTCAGAAGCACGTCACAGGTTTACTGATTTCAAAGTGAAACTCACTTTTGGTCCAGCAGGATGTCGAGGACGCTCTCAGCCAGCCAGAGGTTCTTAGTGGAAATGTCTCCCCCTGCATCAGTGCCACCAAATGAGAGGATGGGTCCACTTTAATTATATACACACACACACACACACAGGTATACATATATAAACATGTGTATCTGACCTGCGATCTGTTTCAGCAGCGTCATGACGACGCCGTCTGCCCCGATCACTCCGCTCTTCACCAGCTCTCTGACCAGCCACACCAGCTGTGAAACATCACAGCTCAGTTAACACCTGGGCTCCGTTTCAAGGAGGAGGTTCAACAAACTCAGAGACAAACCCGTAACTCTGAGTTTTGGGTTCAGATCAGCTGTTTAGATTTGGTTCAATCAACTCAGAGTCAGCGTTTGCACTGAAGGCAGCATGAATGGAGCCGTGATACAACGAGTTACCATGACAACGACCACACACAATCGGTCGCACACGTCCCCCCCGTTGAGGTGTAAATATTAATGCAAGCGTTTGAACCGTGATCAGAACCAAAGCAACACGCTACTGCAACAAAAGACAGAAACAAGGCTTAATATTTAATGTACAAACTCATCATAAATCACACATGTGACTGATTCACTGTGTTAGAACACACTACACACACACCATGCTCATATTTAACCACTAGAACACTAACCGGTCCAATGGTACTGGACCTATAATGTGTTTTATTCCTCTTTAATGGTTCTTACTGGTTTGTGTCCAGGGAACAAAGACGTTTCCTCACAGCTCTGCAAACAGCAGCTTTACTAATATTCTCCATCACGTTGTAAAGGAAACGTGATACGACACAAAGAATGTGCTGTGATGAGAGAGCACGTCCACGATGGGGGACGTTAGTCATATGAGGACAGGGAGGTTTGGACATATTTGATGGACTGAAGAAACTAGTATTTATCTGGAAAAGAGAATAAATCTGATCAGGGCTCAATATTCTCTCCAACGTTTAACCCTGTGAAGTGAAACCACTTCTTCATCAACAGGGTCGTCCAGAAAAGGACGTCCATGTTCCAGAAGACACTTTAGTCTTTAACGTAACAGGATCTTATTTTGTTCATATGTGGAAACTGATTCAGAGGATGAATGAATGAGGAAATGAAAGCGCGCTGTGTCATTGGCTGGCTGCTGTCAGGGGGAGGAGCCTGTGAAAGAACACCTGCTCCCGACCAGGGGCCTGTTTCAATAAGGAGGTTCAACCAACTCTGAGTTAAAACTTGAACTCTGAGTTGACTTACCCTGAGATGGGAAACTCTGAGTTTTCGGTTACAGAACAGCTGAAATGAGTTAGTTCAATCAACTCTGAGTTGACCTACTCTGAGTTAAGCGCGTGGACCACAACTATAAAAAGCCATTATCAATGGAGCGCAGATATTACGAGTCACCATGGCAACAGCGCCAGACAAAAAGAGGTCTTCATATTTTTCACCAGCAGAACTGGATGTGCTTATGCAAGCATATGGAGAGTACGAACATATATTTTAAAAAAAAAGCAACACGGCTGCAGCGGCGAAGGACAGAGAGTTAGGAGAAAATAGCTGCTCGAGTCAATGCGTAAGTTTACATTTGATTTACTGTTATACAGTGTTGTGTGTAATTAATTTCTATGTAATCTAAAAACTGTAATTTAATTCCGTAATTTAAAGTAAAATCTGATGTAATTGCATTAAATGCTGCATAAACTATAAAGCAATTCTGTATAAAACAATAGTGGATTTAACATCAAATTTTAAAAGATATATTTTTTCAAGAATAATTCATGCAATTGTATAATGTTTATTTGAAAGCATTAAAAGTGCAGTTTCTTGTCTCTCCTTGTATTGTTCAAGTGGTTGAAGTTGATATGGGATTTAGAAAGTAATTAGTAATAAGTAGACCAATACTTTCTAGAGATAGTCATTATTACATTAATCTAATTACACTGTTGAAGAAGCCAGTTGTAGTTAGTAATATAAGTGACTTGCCCAACTGTTATAATATCAGAAGTGAAACTGGAAGAAGAGTGTGTTATTCAACCTAATTTTAATTTTCATGTAGGTGCAATCTTGCACATTAATACTGTGGATGGACCTCCTGTTGACATAGTCCGCTTCATTTTCGGAAGGTGCAATGATGGGAATATGTGTGCCATCAATGCATCCAACCACATTCGGAAATCCTAAAAGGAATTCTATTATTAGTTTACTTCCAGGGGTCGCAGCAATATGCTCTTAACTGAACGTCATTTATCAGGTTAGCCTCATTTAAACCGATTTATACATCACTGACCTGCAATCCTGTGAAACTCCTCTTTGATGGCTTTCACGGGTTTGTGCCCAGGAAACAGCACAAAAATTTGGAGAAAGCGCTTAAGAGCGAGGCACACTTTCCTTACAACTCTGCAAACAGTAGCCTTACTGATATGTTCTGCATCCCCAATGTTATACAGAAAACTACCATTTGCAAAGAAACGTAATGCAACGCAAAGCATCTGCTCGGATGTTAGAGCACGGCCGCGATGGCTGATGTTTCTGATGTAAGGATGGATGAGATTATGGATGTATCTTATTGACTGTAAAGAAAAACGGTACCGCTCAAATAAAAATGAATATGGATATGACAAAAAATCCACTCTGGGTCTCAAAATCCTCTCCCGACGTAAATGCAACTCCCTACGGATTAATGCAGCCTCTTCATCCACAGGATCGTCCATAAAAGGACATGCCATTTCATTCACTTGATTTGATGCGCTCTGCGTGACTGAAATGTGCGCAATGAATGAATACCGAAAGAATGAATGAGGTGATTAAATACCACTTCCTCTTTAAAAAAGGGGAGGAGACGAAATAAACTCGGGGTTTCCCGAAGAAAACCTGCTCCCGACCAGGTTAGGTTCACAGAGTAAGTTGCCATGGTAACTGACTCTGAGTATAAGTTACCTCTCTTTCTGAAACAGGCTTGACTTACTCTGCTTTCTCAGGTTTAACATACCTCCCATTCTGAAACAGAAAACTCAGAGTTTCCCTCATTTCAGGGTTAACATACTCAGAGTTTTCACTTAACCTCCTTTCTGAAACAGGCCCCAGGTGAGGTTCACAGGCTCAGTTACCATAGCGACTGACCCTGAGCTTTAGTTACCTCCCTTTCTGAAGCAGACAACCAGAGTTTCCCTCATCTCAGGGTGAACAAACTGAGTTTACACTAAACACGCTTCTTCAAACGGACCCCTGGTGTGTATATACATATATGTGTGTGTGTGTGTGTGTGTGTGTGTGTGTGTGTGTGTGTACCTGTATACCAGTGTTTGTTTACTTGAGTGTGTGTGTGTCTACATGTATACCTGTGTTCTAGGGACGTCCTGCAGCTTGAGGAACTTCTCCATCAGGATCTGGTTGATCTTCACCAGAACCACATTCATCCCATCTCTGTTGAGCAGCGTCAAGTCTCTGTAACACTGTCAGCACACAAACTCAGTGATGTCACAGTGATGTCACAGTGATTTCGTATATTAATAATAATGCGTAGTATCTCACCCTCTGTGCCTGGGTGGGCTCTGTGAGGACAAGAGAGAACAGACCCAGACACACTTCCTCGTGTTGCTGTGGACCTTTACAAACCTGCAGGACAGTATTTGTCAGTGGTAGCAGAAGTAACAGTCACAGTACTTTGTACTAGTAGTAGTACTGCAGGGGGCGTGTCTTACGTTGGCAGTGAGTGCGTCGTTGGCTTCTCTCTCTGAAAGCCCATTGGTCAGCGCCTGGACGAGACCAACACAACGCTCCAATCTCTGAAACACACAACCAGGTTTTGGAATGTTCTAAAATCTTTAGAGCACCTTCAGTGTTTCCCAAGGGTTTACAGCATTGTGGGGGTGGGAAGGTGTGTTTCTTCATCATCTTATGAGGCAAAGGACCATCTCATGTTAGAAGATACTTCCTCATCTCAGACGAACAAGCTGGTGGAATCTCAGTAGTTATTATTGACAGAACGCGCACATGTAAACAAAGCTAGTACACATGTATACTGTCAGCGTCTCCATCTACTCATCACATGTGAAGCACGAGCACCGCGCATGCGCATCTTTCAACTTTTGGTCTCATCCATGTTTACGTAGAATTAGCATGCTAGGCTAACTGTCCGCGGACCGAGTGGCTTCATGTCACCGCACGCCCCCCGTCGCCCCCACCAACACACGCACGCACACAGTAAGTAACGCTACGCTAGGCTGTGCTAAGCTAACGATGCTAGTCGTGCTAACTAGCATACTAGCCATCCTGTAGCTCCATCCAGTCGCTTTGAAACCGTTGCCCGGCTCGCTAGCTGCTAATGACTCCACTGTAACCGGGCTACCGCCGTTATTCCCGGTCAGCCTACCTCCTCCAGCTCGTCCTTAGCGTCCAGCTGAGTGGAGACCACTAGCCGCCCCTGAGGCTTCGCTTTTCCCGGCACGGTCTCCATCTGCTCCGGCCGCTGCTCTCCGGGCCCCACGGAGCTACGGAGGACCGGGACTCCGGGTTATAACGGTTTTTTACCGGGGTCCCGGTGTACGTGTTGCTCCCGGAAGTGTTGGAGCCTCCGTGTGAGACGGTTCCGTCGGTAAAGGGGTGTTTTTCAAAACTTCTCTTCGGTGCTGCTTTCACTCTCAGTCCCGCTCTGTCACACCGTCCGACTACAAGCTACACAACGGACATGCGCACTGACGTGACAACATCTGACCAATCAGCTGACAGAGATCTCTGAGTGACGTACGTACGGGCCTTTGACAAGAGCGGAAACCTACAGCCAATCCTGAACTGCTAGTGTGAACCTCCAGTCGATGACCGCCATTTATAACTGATTTATGACGTAGACGGAGTCAATTCAAATTAATTTTATTTTGTATAGCCCAAAATACTCACTAGAAGTGAGTTTAATTTTAGTGAGAGGGCTTTCATGCAAAACCCTCTGTCCAAGAACCCTAGCATCGGCACAGGAAATAAGGAATAAACCTCGAGAGTATGGAATGAACAACGTAGAAGATGTACAATACGTTCAATTCATTTGACAGAAATGATTCATTTTAACAGACATTTATTTAAGTTTTCTTTGACACTTTACACACAAATACACAACAATAACTCTGTTAAAAACATAGCGTTTAAAAGAAGATGCTCCACCCACAAATGAAAAAGCGATATGAATGAAGCACAATAAACTTCAACCCTAACACCTTCATATCCTGAACAAAGAGGATGATGTCACAGGTTAACATCCAAAACAAGAGGAGGGGGAGGGGTTCATAATTGTTTCTCGCCTCCTTTAGTATTTTCCTCTCCTTCAAGCTGCATCCTCTCCTCCTTAAGTCTGTCTCCTCCTCTCCTTCACTCTGCCTCCTCCTCTCCTCTCCTTCAGTCAGTGTCCTCCTCTCTTCTCATTCACTGACTCCTCCTGTGCTTTCCTTTATTTTGTCTCCTCCTCTGCTCTCTTCTACTTTGCTACCTCCTCCCCTAGCAGCCAGAAGGTCTTCATGCTTCCTTTCCCCTTCATCTTGATGTCTCCTCTGTATTCCAGCTGAAAACAGTTAAACTCCTTTAGAACCTCACACGTTGCCTCGGACACGTGAATCCTGAGAGCTGAGGACAAAACATCACCACAATATTATCAAAACAACAACAACATCATCATCTAAACAACAACATATCACAGCAACAGCTTTTAACAACAACATCATCAGAAAACAACAACACATAACACATTTATCCAAACAAAACATCATCATCCAAGTGCAACAGCATCATCACACTACACCCTTTGTGTTTATTAAGCGTGTGTGTGTATGTGTTACCTTCTCCGTTGGACTCCATGCGAGATGCTGTGTTGACGGTGTCTCCAAAAAGACAGTACCTGGGCATCTTCAGGCCGACCACACCAGCACACACTGGACCTACACACACACACACACACACACACACGGTATGTACCTCACAGCATTGTGGTTGATGGTTTCGTCCCACTCTCACAGACACACACTCACCGCTGTGGATGCCGATGCGGAGCCGGAGCTGCTGATTGGCTCGGTGTCTGATCCTGAAGCTCTTCACCCTGTCCAGGAGGGCGAGGCTCATGCGGGCAACCTCCCGCCCATGAAGCTTCCCGTTCCTCACCGGCAGGCCGGACACCACCATGTAGGCGTCACCGATGGTTTCCACCTTGTAAACGTCGAAGTTGTCGATGACGGCGTCAAAGCAGGTGTAAAGGTCGTTCAATAAGGTCACGACCTGGATGCAGCAAAGACAAAAGAGTTTTTGTCATTTACATGCGTGAAAATGAAAGCTTCGCTGTGAATCGCTAACATTTGTGCAGGTGAGCTGAGAACGCCATCTACACCAATAACGTCCTCATGGAAACCACTGACCTCTGACCTGTACTGTAGTTAAATTAGGTTCTACTAGCCCATCAGTTCCCCCTTCTACATGCCGACTGTGTACTTGCACAGTTTTTATTTGATTTTATATATAACAACTTTGAATTGTGTTTTTGTGACATGAAGAGTAGGGTTGGGTATCGAGAATCGATTGGAATCGGGACTAGCTTTGCGATTTACCCGGTATCGTTCAAAAGTTTAAAATTCGATTCCTAGTTTCGATTCTCAGTCCACCGGCGCCGACCGGAAATAGAAACCGCTGAACACCAACGAAGAAGCGTCCACCGGAAGTGTTAGCATAACAGCGCGATCGAACATGGATAGCATGCGTCGGCGGTCCAAAGTGTGGTTACACTTATCGAAACAAACCGAAAACTCGGCAAAAAACTCCAGGTTGTTGTGAAGTTGTGACGCGTCAGACCAGTGTGTGCGCGCGGCGGTGCCGGGTGGCCCGAGCGGAGCGGTCCTATCTGTTAAAATGAGCAGTGAGGCTGGCGCTGCAATGAAAATATTGTGCTAGTACGCCCCGCGTCGACCGCTAGCACCCCCCCGTCAGCGAAAGTGTCCCTGGTTTGAGGTTGGGAGAGTTGGCCCCCCCTGTGTGCCCCGTGTGTGATGCGCTGCACCGACCGTCCTCCGCTGCCTCTTCCTCTGGCTCCAAGGGCCCATCAGTGGGAGCAAGGTAACGTTTAAGTAGGTTTCAAAAATAAAGCTCTCTTGAGGAAAGTGTTAAAATATATTCATAATTTATGTTTATACAATATTCAAGTTCATAGTTTGATATTTATATTGTAGTTGAAAACAGCCCTGTTAGAAATTCATAGTAAAGTTAATCAAAAGTTCATAGAATTAACATTGATGGAGAAGGTCAGACTATTGGCCCCTTGGTTAGCTAGCTCATTTAAAATATCTTAAACCTAAACTTTTTTGACCCTGCCTCTTAAAAGAATCGGAATCGAGAATCGCTGGGAACCGGAATCGAAACAAGGAATCGGAATCAGAATCGGAATCGCTCAAATTCAAATGATACCCAACCCTAGTGAAGAGTATATTCAACCCGATCCTGGGGCGTCACTCATCCAGAGTCTTAGTCAGCCACCGGACGCGGGCCGACCCGGTTCTTTTGTAGTGTCGGGTTCGGGCCGATGCTGGACCAGTTTTTTTCCGATGGCCCAGTGACTGCAGCCACTCTCTGGTTGAGAGAGGGAGCAGGAGAAGGAGGGGTAGCAGGTAAGAGACGTGAGTATAAACTCGCTCTCCTCTCTCTGCTTCAGATGTCCACCTGACAGTCCAGCATGGATTCATGAATGTTTCTGAATGAATGGGTTGGATCCAGGTGTGCTCGCACCACACTTGATTCTACTGACCCGTAGTGTTGTTCTACTGACCTGCAGAGGTGTACTCTCAGCCGACAGGGCAGTGAAGCCAATAATGTCACTGAAGTAAATGGTGACGGAGTCAAAAGCTTCAGCTTGAACTGTCTCACCTCGTTTCAACTGCTCGGCTACTGAGCTGAAACACAATAGCATATGAATAATTACTGTAGTATTACTGCAGTACTACTTTAGAGCATGAGGTAGTATTACTGTAGTAGATGTACTGGAGGTGGTATGTAGTAGCCCTGTGTTATAGTTACTGAGGTAGTATCTGGTAGAGCAGAGCTTCAGCCTTGCGTTTCTCCTCGTGATAAGCTTCAGTTCGTTCCTCCACCAGCTCCTCCAGGTTGTTGGCGTACTGCTCCATACGAGACAGAAGGTTGTCCAGGATGTTTGAGCCATAACCCCTGAACAGACAGGTGGACATAAAGACAGGTGGACATATAGACAGGTGGACATATAGACAGGTGGACATATAGACAGGTGGGCATATAGACAGGTGGACATATAGACCGGTGGACATATAGACAGGTGGACATAAAGACAGGTGGACATATAGACAGGTGGACATATAGACAGGTGGACATATAGACCGGTGGACATATAGACAGGTGGACATATAGACAGGTGGACATATAGACAGGTGGACATATAGACCGGTGGACATATAGACAGGTGGACATATAGACCGGTGGACATATAGACAGGTGGACATATAGACAGGTGGACATATAGACCGGTGGACATATAGACAGGTGGACATATAGACAGGTGGACATATAGACAGGTGGACATATAGACCGGTGGACATATAGACAGGTGGACATAAAGACAGGTGGACATATAGACAGGTGGACATATAGACAGGTGGACATATAGACCGGTGGACATATAGACAGGTGGACATAAAGACAGGTGGACATATAGACCGGTGGACATATAGACAGGTGGACATATAGACCGGTGGACATATAGACAGGTGGACATAAAGACAGGTGGACATATAGACAGGTGGACATATAGACAGGTGGACATAAAGACAGGTGGACATATAGACAGGTGGACATATAGACAGGTGGACATATAGACCGGTGGACATATAGACAGGTGGACATAAAGACAGGTGGACATATAGACAGGTGGACATATAGACAGGTGGACATATAGACCGGTGGACATATAGACAGGTGGACATAAAGACAGGTGGACATATAGACCGGTGGACATATAGACAGGTGGACATATAGACAGGTGGACATAAAGACAGGTGGACATATAGACAGGTGGACATATAGACCGGTGGACATATAGACCGGTGGACATATAGACAGGTGGACATAAAGACAGGTGGACATATAGACAGGTGGACATATAGACAGGTGGACATATAGACCGGTGGACATATAGACAGGTGGACATAAAGACAGGTGGACATATAGACAGGTGGACATATAGACAGGTGGACATATAGACCGGTGGACATATAGACAGGTGGACATAAAGACAGGTGGACATATAGACCGGTGGACATATAGACAGGTGGACATATAGACAGGTGGACATAAAGACAGGTGGACATATAGACAGGTGGACATATAGACCGGTGGACATATAGACCGGTGGACATATAGACAGGTGGGCAGGAGAACAGACAGACCGGCTCACCTCTCCTCCTTGCACCTGCCTCCCTCTCTCATGAATCCTGTCTCTCACCTGTCCCCCCCACCCTCTCACCTGTCTCCCTCCCTCCACCCTCTCACCTGTCTCCCTCTCCCCTCCCTCTCCCCTGTCTCCCTCTCACCTGTCTCCCTCTCCCACCTCCCTCTCACCTGTCTCCCTCTCACCTGTCTCCCTCTCTCCTCCCTCTCACCTGTGCTGCTTCCTGAGCAGCATCTTGATGCTGTTGAAGTCGGGTCTGTCGTTGGGCTCTTCGCTCCAGCAGCGCTGCATCAGGAGCCCGAGCTCCTCACTGTGACTGTGGAGGCAGAGGGAGGGCCTGAGGGGGGGGGCACCACCATGAACCACAGCCTGGACAATGTCTGAAGTGTAGGACAAAGATATATCATTAAAAACTATTCATCTGTTTATCTTTCATTAAAATATATAAAGCTATTACTAAAAGTTATTCCTTTATTATTAAAATGTATAATGCGGGTAGATGAAGTCAAGCATTCTGATTGGTTGATTTTGAAAGTGAGTCACAGGGTGTACCCCCCCCCGCCCCCCCCCGTGCAAATGACCGGTTTGAGGCAGTACGATCTTTCCCAAACCTTTAACAAACGTGATGTGCTGTTTTTCTGCATAGCAACAGCTACACTACGGGGACTATTTTCTCTTGGCTAGTGAAATGTGACACACAACGTTTAGTAGCTACAACTATTTTGAGCTGAAAGGCAGTTAGTTACTTACTACTATATTTAATATCGCTTTCAACCGTATCATAAAAGCAATAAGTTACTCGAGGCAGTACTTTATTGTCAATAATGTTAATGTTCAAGGATTTGCCAACCACACACTTGAACAGTAACATCGTTGACAATAAGTAAGCCTCTAGTATCTAATATTACCTTAAATATGTCATTGAAATAAATGAATATACCATTATAACGTAACACAGTGAACATCATAGTGAGTCCCGTGGTCTTTGCCCCCTGAGGATGAACATACTGACCTTTCGGGGTCATAGTGAGTGAGTCCAGGTAGAAGACTCCTCTCAACAGAGCCACCTCCTGTAGGATGATACTAAAGCTGTAAACGTCTCCTTTCTGAGTCCCACAGGGGTTGGGGGAGTCTGTCCTCATTAGCTCCGGTGCCGTCCACAGTTTACCTACAGTGTGGGAGGGAGGGGGGGGTACCGTGAGGTTGTATTTAACTCAGGTGCGTCACACAGGTGTATTAGTGTGTGTAGTGTCATACGTGCGTAGTAGGCGTATGTGTCCTCTGGGAAGCTGGAGGGCCGAAGACTTTCCAGACCATAATCAGTAATCTTCAGCACAAAGCGACTGTCCACCACACAGTTAGAGGACTTCAGATTGCCGTGGGAGACCATGGCGCTGTTGTGAAGGAACAACATGCCCTGACAACAAAACATTACACTTCTGATGATACTCATGGTAAGTTTACTCTATGCTGAGTATGTCAATTATGAGCATCTGCTGTAATGAATCTAATAGATATAATCCCTCTAATGGTTCTAATGTCTCTAATGGTGCTGATGACCATCATGGTTCTAAAAGTTACTTTAATGGCTCTGCTGGTTCACATGGCTTTAATGGTGCTAATGGTTTGAATGAATTGGATGACTACTGGTTCTAATTAATTGGTTTAAATAGTTTTAATGGTTTTAAAAATATCACTGGTTTCAACTGTAAGGGTTGTGGTGGTAAGTCTCAACCTAAAATGGGTTTTAATGGTTGCAAAGAAGAGGATGAAGAGGCTGTAGAGGAGTGATTTCCTCTGTTGCTCCACCCCCATCCTGCAACTAAAGGCTGTTACCTTGACGATGTCAGTGATGAGAGAGTATCTGAACATCCAGTCCAGAGTGATGCTGTCGCTCTCCATCAAGTCCTGGAATACACACACACACACACACACACACACACACACACACACACACACACACACACACACACACACACACACACACCCAGAGACACACACACACACACCCAGAGACACACACACACACACACACACCCAGAGACACACATACACACACACACAGAGACACATACACACACACACACACACCCAGAGACACACATACACACACACACACACACACACACACAGATGCAGACACACATACTGTGTCATTATGATGTAGCCTCTTGTTGCCACTCATTCACTCAATCAAATTACATCTCCCTGTTTGAGTATCTGTGTGTATTTCTTTACACTGTGTACGTGAGAGAGTGAACGTTTGTGTTTGTTTGATTGTGTAATGTGATAAAAGTGACTCACAGCTGCTTGCTCCTGAACAACAGGGCTGATTTCTATATATATATATATATATATAATGGGTATATACCTATATTATTATATTTCTAAATATATATAGTTATAACATCTATATATAGATATTTGTATCTATATAGTTGTATATGTATGTATGTATATATGTACTCATTTTACAATTCAGACATATTATTTAAATACTTAAACAGATTCCATAGATTGTAGTATCAAAGGGCTTTGCGAGAAAGGTAAATAATGGAAAGAAGAAATTGGAAAAAATCATTACATTACTTACATTTAGCTGACGCTTTTATCCAAAGTGATTTATATTACATTTAACCTATGGTTTTACATGGGGTAGGGGGTTAATACCATTGCACTTTTATTCATTACTTTCGCTATTTTGTTCATCACAACACTGTGTCTCCATCAAGTGTTCTGATTGATCCCTGATCAGCTCTTTTCTACTAACGGCTATCACTGAATCCATGATGTGACTCCAACCATACAAGCAGTTCTTTGTTTCCTGGACATTTTCAGATCCATCAATCAACTTGCGACAACCCAAAGCCTTCACATTACCACATCAACCTACAGTGCATTGACATGTGTTCTCATGTTGCTAAGTTACAGTGCTGAAGAATAAATACAGCTGATAGGTGGAGGCAACATCTGATATAAGAAGGAAGGATCCTACTCTGCTGGAAAGATACATAGAGCTGATGGGTACATTACATTTCATATTTAGCCAAGAGCTATATCAGCCCTTAAAAGATGGGTACAATGTGGCGGACAGGGATAACATATATGACATATAAACATATGGGTATAAGAAAGCGTAACGGGATAACAAAGGGATACAAGAAGGTGCAAAGGGATGACAAAGATATATAAGAAGGTATAAAGGGATAACATATGGGTATAAGGAGGTATAAAGAGATTTAAGCAGGGACATAAGGAAGTATAAAGGGATATAAAGATGGGTATGAGGAGATATTAAGGGCAAAGAGTTAGGGGTGGTACCTGCAGGCTGCCTCTGGGGCAATACTCTGTGATGATGCACGTGTTTGGTGGATCAATGCAGGCACCAATGAAGCGCGTCAGGTGCTCGTTCTGAACATCTCGCATCTGTTAGAGCACAACGGCCAGTTAGTAGGTAGGAGGGTAGATTGGTCTGTCTGTTGGCAGGTCAGGCACTAGGTCAGTTGGTAGATCAGTTAAATGGTCAGTTGATGAGTCGGTTGATGAGTCGGTTGATGAGTCAGGTGATCAGTCAGGTGATAGGTCTAGAGACTGAGTTCTTACATGTTTTAGCTCAAAGAGGACCTTCCTGTTCAGTTCAATACGTTTCTTGTTGATATACTTGATGGCTGCCAGGTTTCCCTGCAGGACACAAAACCAGTACTTATTACATCATCAGTCATTGTGTCAGATGGTTAGATGGTGTCAGAGGTTGTTGGTTGATGTCAGATGATGTCAGAGGGTGTCGGATAATGTCAGTTGGTGTGAGATGGTGTCTGGTGGTGTAGGATGATTAAGTTAGATGGGGTATGATTGTGTCAGACCTTGTAGTATCCAGTTCTGGTGTATATCTGGAAGTTCCCCTCCATCGTCATCAGCGAGCCGCAGTTAGAACCTTTCTGTAGAGAATCAGGATGAATAGGTAAGAGACCCCATTTAAATGAGTGTTTGTGCGTGTGTTAGTAATTGTTACCAGTGACATGGTGAAGAGCTGCAGTTTGGTGTGTGTGTGTGTTACCAGTGACATGGTGAAGAGCTGCAGTTTGGTGTGTGTGTGTGTTACCAGTGACATGGTGAAGAGCTGCAGTTTGGTGTGTGTGTGTGTTACCAGTGACATGGTGAAGAGCTGCAGTTTGGTGTGTGTGTGTGTTACCAGTGACATGGTGAAGAGCTGCAGTTTGGTGTGTGTGTGTGTTACCAGTGACATGGTGAAGAGCTGCAGTTTGGTGTGTGTGTGTGTTACCAGTGACATGGTGAAGAGCTGCAGTTTGGTGTGTGTGTGTGTTACCAGTGACATGGTGAAGAGCTGCAGTTTGGTGTGTGTGTGTGTGTTACCAGTGACATGGTGAAGAGCTGCAGTTTGGTGTGTGTGTGTGTTACCAGTGACATGGTGAAGAGCTGCAGTTTGGTGTGTGTGTGTGTTACCAGTGACATGGTGAAGAGCTGCAGTTTGGTGTGTGTGTGTGTTACCAGTGACATGGTGAGGCGGCTGCAGGTTCTCCTCAGGACTTTATCCAGGTCGCTCATCTGGACGTCGTCCCATAAAACTCTCCACAGCTGAGCTGCCAGCTCGCTCTCCAGCTTCAACTTCCTGTTCAATAGATAGGTGGGGGTGGGGGGAGGGAAAGTGAGGACATTCTAGTAAAGTGAGAATACTCTAGTGAAGTGACGACATTAAGGTAGTGAGTGAAGACATTCTAGAGGAGGGAGGACACTCTAGAGGAGGGAGGACATTCTGGTGAAGTTGTCCGTGTGTGGGAGTTTCTTACCTGTAGATGAAAACAGTCACGGTAACAATGATTACGAAGACGAAGCAGATCACTATGGAAACCATCTGATGCATGGTAACTGTACCTGTAGAGGATGGAGAGACATCAGGATGGACAGAAAGAGTGTTTATTGGGGTGTTAACGTCAATAAGTGTTTATATTTATTTATTTGTCAAAAATATACTGTCAAAACACTATGACCACGATGCAACGGTCCGGGTTTTCTATTCATAAGGCAATGCAGGTTTATATGTATAGCACATTTTTAAGGCAATTCAAAGTGCTCCACATAAAACCATTAAAGCCATCAAAACATAAAGCAACAGAACAAGAATTAACCATTCAAGCAGCGATGGAAGGGTCCTCCCGATGTGCCACTGTCACACTTACACTACCAACAGATTTTCACAAACTTCTAATATATTTTAAGCCCTCAAAAACCTCTTCATGGCGAAGAGTGCGTCGCCATGGCTGCAACTTGACATATTAAGCCACACCCCTTAGAAGTACATTGGTCCATATCTTCTAAACAAAATGAGATATCAACAAGCTTTATATGACATTGAACCAATAATGATCCAGAGAAACTTGTGAGAATTGGACTCTGCGTTTAGAAGTCAAATTAGTTTCATTTTAAATGCATTACAGACTTTTTTGTAAAGCATACCCAAGCGGACAGATCGGGCAAACATGGGCAAGAACATTTCTAAGAGGCACTATGGAGACATTTCCTTTGAACCAAATGCGAGACCCTTAAAATATAAAACCTTTCACCAGACTTGATACGCACATGAACCTTTGGGATATGATAAAGCCCCCCAAAAGGAAAAAAAGTGATTATAGGATAATAATAATAATTCTTTGAAATAACTAGGTCCATACACAAAATCAGACATTAAAATATAAGCAAGCTAAGTTTATGAAATAAAATGTAGCAAATTGCAAAGATGTAGAAAACGTGTAACCCTGGTTCCCAGAACCTGCCTGAACCTGAAGGTCTTTCAGTCTTCAAAGGACGTTTTTTTCATTGTAACAGGGATCATTGACAGGCACGGAGCGTGTATATATGTATATACTGTATATGTATATTTATACGTTTATAAGTGTGTGTCCGTACGTGCGAGGCAGCCTGGTTTGTCATTTTTGAAGCCACACTTGGGGACATCTGGAGGTGGAGAGCCACCTGGCCACTGGAAGAACCACCCACCTTGCATGATCAGCTGTTTCATGCTACTGTTGTACACGCACACGACCTGGTGACACACACACACACACACACACACACAGGTAATAAATAAGTGACGACGCTGTAGTCTCATGGCGACGACATTGTGACTTAAGTGTTTTACCTGGAACTCGCCAGACTCCACGTCGATGGTGTCCCACACAGCAAAGTCCATCTGTCTGTCCCCAAACTCGTCCATCTCCACCGGACCCATCACTCCTAGAACACACAACCCGCTCATACGTCTTCCTGTGTCCATTAGAAGAACAATGCATGGACCAATTTGTTGAATTTGAAATAACTGGTCTTCAACCTCCCTAAGTTCTCCCACACTGCTCCACTCCTCCTCTCTTCACTGGTTACCAGTGGCTGCCTCATCCAGTTAAAATCCCTGGTGCTCTGGTAGCATGCTGTGAATGGATGGGGTCCAGTCTCCATCCAGGACCTGGTGGAACCTCCATCCCAACATCAAGCTGCTTGTTCCTCACTGAGAGCAAAACACTGGACTAGATGTCCACTCTTTGCTGTCCTGCTCCTAGATGGTGGAAGGAGCTCTGTGATGACATCAGGACCACAGAGAGCCTTCACATCTTCACACTAAAGACACACCTCTTCAGACTCACTTATTGTAAGTCACTTTGGATAAAAGCGTCAGCTAAATGACATGGAATGGAATGGGATGGATTATATGTACTTAGATCCATGTACATACATTTATTGTCATGTGTCACTGCTTTTTCTTTCTGTTGCATTTGTTCTTTTGCTGATTCGTCGCTGCTTTGACCCTGATGATGTCAGGATGTTGATATTTATTTCCTGCTGCAGGAAACAAACCTGTTTCCTGCACAATGAATAGTGAAGCTAGATATGGCTGATTTGTCAGCTGGGGGTGTGGAGGAGATCTGAGGGAGGAGTGAAAGGAGCCCACTGAGACCGATGAAAAAGTGAGTCCAGTTCCTGCAAAGAAGATTGTACTTCGTGGTCAACCTCCGGTTTAGTTTTGGAAAAATGGCCACTAACTGCAGTCAGTTAGACACAAGAGAGCGAGACAGTAGCTCAAGAAGAAGAAGTATAACAAAGAGGAGAACTGAGCAGATGGATTCCTCCACATATCAAACAGAAAGGGGGGGGAGCGGCACCGCTATGCTAAGCTAGCTGCTAGGCTACTTCCAACATCTAACGTTACCCTGCGCAGCACCCAGTCTGCAGAGGACAACATTGTGTCCCTAAAAGACAGTGGTTTGAAGACGTCCTGCTAAATGTGGGACATTGTTGGCACTTTAATCACAGCCGTTAAATGATGGAGAGATGAGAGCAAAGTGCACGAGGACAACAGGAAGAGACACTAGTTCAACATGTTCCACCTCCAACATGGTGACATGGGGGCAGTTTAGTGTTTAAAAAACATCAACAATCAAACTACATTGTCTAAAATAGACACTTTCTAAAGTGATTACTCATTACTTGTTTCATTTAGTCTTGAAAAAACAACAAAAATGTGCGATTAATTAGTTCGTAATCTATTGCCAGCCCTACTGAATATACATCATGTATGTACCATGTATGTACCATGTATGTACATATAAACTTCAGGGGTCAGAGGTCAATGCACACCTGAAGTTAACAAAGTTGCGTTAACTGCGTTAAAATATTTTATAATGTCGGTCACAATAATCATAGATTACGCGTTAACTTTGCACTAATACATATGTATAGTTACATATATATTCACAACATGAACACATTTGTATTCATGTTTTCATCATCAGAGGACAGGAGGAGACGAGGAAAATAAATGAGGAACAATGGAGGACAGGAGGAGATGAGGACACAAGGTCAAGAGGTCAAAAGGAAATGAGGGAAAAAAGCACACGAGGAGACCAGAACAGGAGGAGACGAGGAGACTGAATTATCTTCAATATCAGGTTTAGACCTTTACCACTAGGTCTGAAGGTCGGGTTGTGACGTGTTCTAAGTGCTCCTGGTTCAGAATTCACAGAGTACACTATGTGAACCATCCCAGGACTTTAAATCAACACAATGTCTTAATATGACTTGTTGCGGCTAAAACTCGTGCCCTTCCTTTGGCCCTTATTTATTCCTGATAGTTTTAACCAGGCAGGGGGATGGGGTCCGGTTTGCAGCCCTGCCTCCAAACAGAAAACCAGGAGCAATTTGTTGTTTACTTGCTTGTTATTTATTGTAATGAAAAACATAAAAGAAAGATAAGTTGCAATTGATTGGATGCCTGATGCCAGTCACAGGGCTGAGGCCGAGGTCAGAGACGTATCTGCTGAATGCGCCATTCTACCAACTAACAGGAGCGTCCGCCTCACCTGTAGGGGGCACACTTTGCTTTTAACGCTGATAAATATATGGACATAAACCTAAATGCGGCTCCTACATGACTAATGAACTTAATCATAGCAGGGTGGGGGCTGGGGGGTTTGTGTGGGATCAGGAAGATTCCGGGCTGTCCTCTTCTGGCTATGCACTTTGATTTGTTGATCACCGAGCGGCATGTCCCATGTGACTCAGATAGAAATAACAATGTACATCAGATGCCTGAGAAAGGAGGAGGAAGAGAACAAACCGTTCTTTTCTCACCAGAGAAGGTTCTGTTCCACATCCTCTTGGTCACCAGATCTCCTCGGGGCCTCCGAACCGCTCCTGGCTCTGGTCCTGTTCTCTGTTCACTGAGGGTCTCATTCAGGGCCTGAGAGTACATCATTACTCCATCATGGAACCCTGCAGCGATCAGGTTATACTGTCAGAGAGAGAGAGACATCGCTTTATATTGATAGACCTTTTAAAGAGGGTTATGCATATACTGTATATGATGTCTTTTTAACTACCAGAGAGTCTTTAATAGTGTAGTTGAATAGTTTCTTTGCATCGTTCTTTAGAGTCTCAACAAACTGAAGATATTCTGGATTCTGAGGCTTCCGGTAGGTTATCACCTTCACACTCTGTCAGATAAACAGGTAGAGAGAGAGACAGGTAGAGAGACAGAAGACAGAAAGAAGGACAGACATGAACAGTAACACAAAAAAATCAATAGTCCACGTTATTTTACAATCAAAAACCAACAACAGCATTAGAGGGTCACCCTGAAAGCTCGGCGGGCAGCGAAGTCGTTCGAGTCTCCTCTGAACCAAGGCCGGACAGGCCCCTGCCCCCCCAGACCCTCAGCAAAAAGATCAATGAAGAAGAAGATGTAGTGCTCCAACTCCACCCCGTCCTTCCAGAACTGGACCATGAGATTCCTGAGAATGTCCCAGGAGCAACAGAGGTACACAACTGAAGAAGAAAGCAGGACTGTCAGTTAATCCATCTATAACACATCCACATATGGGTGTGACGTGTTCCCCTTTGTACTCTACATGTAAATCTGTTACTACGTCGATCACACACCTGTTACTCAATCTATTAAATGTTTGTTACTACACCTATAACACATCTGTTACTCATCTATAGCAGGGGTCCCCAACCACTTGCTACTGGGTCGCAGAATAACAAGGGAGAAATATTTTATTTTGAAAAATTGCATGCAGTACACACTGTGTGTACTAGTACCTCAATGCTCTGTACTAGTACACACTGTGTGTACTTCCATGGCGTGTACTAGTACCTCAATGCTCTGTACTAGTACCAGAAGTGTGGACTCGAGTCATGTGACTTAGACTCGAGTCAGACTCGAGTCATGAATTTGATGACTTGAGACTCGACTCGACAAAACGTACAAAGACTTGCAACTCGACTTGGACTTGAACACCGATGACTCGTGACTTGACTTGGACTCGAGCCTTTTGACTCGAGAAGACTTGCTACTTCCCATGAAAACTGGGGGAAAACATTTTCACACGGCCGCGCCGCTCTGTTTATCTGCATCTGTCAAAAAAATGTGCGCCACCTGTATGTAGAGACCACGCGCTGCCTGCACGACATCCAATCACTGCAGTCCATTTGACCGTATCAACGAGACAGCTCGTTCATGGTTACAAAAATCTGGATTTTTGAACCCGGATTCAGACTCCGATGGAAATCCTCGCCAACATTATGTCAACGTCCGTTTTAAAGTACTGTAATGAGCTGAGTTAAAGTTATTAGTTAATCAGTTATGCAGATGTTGCATGTGTTCACGTTATGCTACGTTACCAGCTGTAGTTACGCGAGACAACCCGAGTTTTGGGGGGCCGTGTATGCGGAAGTGTTCGTTCGGCGTGGTGACGGCCAACAGTGACCGAAGTTGAGTTGTTTTATATAAATAAATGCACCGGAGTTGCAAGCCAGTCATCGCCTCCTTATTTACGCTGCAGCATTGGGGTGAGCCTTACAGTACTATAACACAGTCACAGTCCATCCACCATTACCCTTCCCTTCGTAGTCTAGGTCTGTGAGGCAGCGCACCATCACCCATGGTTCCCCGTCCCCACTATAATAAGAGGACTCGAATTGAAAAATAAAATGGTACGACTTGTGACTCGACTTGAGACATGTTGGCTTTGACTTGTGACTCGACTTGGGACTTGCTTCGTCTTTGACTCGACTTGACTCGGGACTCGAGGGCAATGACTTGAGACTTGCTTGTGACTTGCATAACAGTGACTTGTTCCCACCTCTGACTAGTACACACTGTGTGTACTTCCATGGCATGTACTAGTACCTCAATGGTTTGTACTAGTACCTCCACAATGTGTAAACTAATGAGTATTTACATGATGATTCAGTTCATCAGTTTGTTAATGAATGATATATTATAAAAGGCCGACCTACTAGCGGGTCGTACAGTCATTAAATCAATTAATCAATCATATATTTGGTAACATGAATATATCTCCGCAGAATAAGTACTAGTACTACTACTACTACTACTACCCATTATTTGAAGTAATAGTTTTTTTCAGTCAGATTTGGAATGATGTCATTTTACTTAGGGAAGCACAGAGGACACAAAAGAAGGAACCAAGGGCACTGGGAAGGACAAAGGCAATAAGAGAAGGAGCCAAAGACGGAGGAAAGGACTCAGGAAATAAAAGAAGGAGACAGGGAACGCACCCCGGCCGTTGTCGCGGATGTGCTGCACCTCCTCCTTGTAGTCGAGGTGGTCGCCCTGCAGCGCGTGCTCGTGAATGCTCACGTTGCGTTGGCCCAGCTGCGCGTACAGGCCCTCCACGGCAAAGAAGCACGACCGGTCGTCGTTTGCGTCTTTGTTGTCGCTGAATACGAGCATGGCGTGGTGCCGCCAGCCCATTTCCTCTTGGATCCGAGCGCCGAACTCGCCCAGCTTCCGGTGGGTGGGTCCTGTGTTGGTGACTGCCGCGTAGCGCTCAAAGCCCACGGCGCGGGCGCCGGCAGTCACCATGGGAACCTCCCAGTGGGTGGTGAAGCGGGCGACGGGCGAGGACGAGTAGTCGCAGCCTGGGCCCACGAAGGCCCACGGGTCGTGGGACACCTTCAGGTCTACCGCCACCAGCGGCGCCATGGAGTCCGAGCAAAAGCCGTCCTGGTTCTCCGAGCTGCCATGAACCAGCTGGAGCTTCAGGCCCGGCAGCAGCCAAGGGTCAGAGTTCACCAGCCGTACAGCCTGGAAGAGGGCGGGGGCAACGCGAGGCCACGCCCACGCGTAATCCGTGTTGGTCAGAGGCAAGATTGCTGCCAAGGTCACCTCCTTAAGGGCCTCGCTTGTGTTGTCAGCTGACCAAGAGCAAGCGGTTATTTGAACGAGGAGGAGTAGGAGTGGGTGGCGGAGTGCGGGGGGGCGGGGCCGACTGGGTGACATGATGAGCCTATCAGATGAGGCGCTGGAACACAAACCATGGACATTAAGAAAAGAACCGACATTTAGTATGTAACTTGCCTTTGAATGTGCTTAATCAAACGTATCCCAGCGTTTATTAAAACAATGAACTGATTCATTGATTAGTTTAGCTATAAACGGATCCATTAAACAATGAACCCATCAAATAATTGGGCTCTTTATACTTCCATATTAAGTCGTGTGATCACATGACAGGATGTTAATATTTCTACACAGCCACAGAAATTTTAAAATAACAACATGCTCTTGGTGCCGCTTTGACTTCTGGGAATTAACGTGAAAAATAGACAAAGAGAATCCCAAAAGTTGACAAAACATCTACTTAATATGCAGATTAGATGTAAATACAGTGTGTACTTTTACCTCCATAGATTGTACCAAGTAACTCCAGTGTGTACCATTAGCCCAAAGTTTGTAATAGTACCTCCACAGTGTGTACCAGTACCTCCACAGTGTGTAATAGTACCTCCACATTGTGTACCAGTACCTCCACAGTGTGTACCAGTACCTCCACAGTGTGTAATAGTACCTCCACAGTGTGTACCAGTACCTCCACAGTGTGTAATAGTACCTCCACAGTGTGTAATAGTACCTCCACAGTGTGTACCAGTACCTCCACAGTGTGTAATAGTACCTCCACAGTGTGTAACAGTACCTCCACAGTGTGTACCAGTACCTCCACAGTGTGTAATAGTACCTCCACAGTGTGTAATAGTACCTCCACAGTGTGTAATAGTACCTCCCCAGTGTGTAATAGTACCTCCAGTGTGTACCAGTACCTCCACAGTGTGTAATAGTACCTCCACAGTGTGTAATAGTACCTCCACAGTGTGTACCAGTACCTCCACAGTGTGTAATAGTACCTCCCCTGTGTGTAATAGTACCTCCACAGTGTGTACCAGTACCTCCACAGTGTGTAATAGTACCTCCACAGTGTGTAACAGTACCTCCACAGTGTGTAATAGTACCTCCACAGTGTGTACCAGTACCTCCACAGTGTGTAATAGTACCTCCCCTGTGTGTAATAGTACCTCCACAGTGTGTACCAGTACCTCCACAGTGTGTAATAGTACCTCCCCAGTGTGTAATAGTACCTCCACAGTGTGTAATAGTACCTCCACAGTAGTAAAGCATTGTTTACCTGCTCCGATCTGCCTGCGGCTTCACGTTCAAACACCAGAAGAAGAAGCGGGCGGACGTTTCCACGGCAACAGAACGGACAGAACCGAGGGAAGAAGTTACATTCCACCGGAGACTCACCGGAGACTCACGGACTCGAGCCCCGCTGCGCGTGAAGAGGAGGTCTGCGCGAGCGACACGGCGGGGCACCAGCGGACACGCGCACACTTGCACGCGCTGAAGGGGGTGCGGAGGGCATGGGCCGTCGTGATAACTGACCGTGCATGTGCGCATGCTCGTGTCTCACGTCCCCGCTGACTCCTCGAAAAGAAAATGTAATTACCGTGGACGGAGGGGAGGGGGGACAATATGTAACGTTACAATGATTCAATGTTCTGTTTGTGTTGCGTGTGTACGTGTACGTGTGTTTGCCTGCGAGTGTGTGTGTGTTTTTCTTAAAGGGAAATATAAAGGGTTCTGATCCAGATTCACAGAAACCACTTATTAACTATTATTTAACAATAAGCAGAGAGGGTTCATAAGTTGGCACAGGGCCCCCGAGGACAGATTTTTTTAAAGTTATCAGTACTATAAAAAGACTTTCACACTGTAAAATCAGTTTAATATCAAAGGATCAACATACTGTGATATCCGTACAAACAGTACTATTACACTCTTCACTTCACATAAGTGTTATAATGACATCGTATGTGATCGTATTTTAATCTCTATCATATAAAACTGATTTATTGTAACGTCAGACGCACTGTGTGTGGATAATAAAGTTAATGAACACACAACCCACTGAGTGTGTTTTAACAGGGTACACCCAATGGACCAGGAAGTCACACACACACACACACACACACAGTTTCCCTCTCCATACCTCTTCCTGGAAATGATCACACAGAGTAAACACACACACACACACTCACTCGTCCCTCCACACTCTTCTTTTTAGTGACAGAAAATGTTCGACATGAACGTACAACACAAGTCCATCGAAGACAACTCAGAGCCAAAAAGACAGACAACAACTGAGGGACAAAGAGGACTCAGAGACAACAAGACAGAGAGGAAGAGACGACTTTAAGACAAAGACAACAGCCAAGAGACAACTAGACTATGAGAGAGCTGACTGAGAGACAAGGGGACAAAACGGACAAAGATACCAAAAGGACAGAATACTGTATTGATAGCTTTTCGTAAGCTGGGTGTGGGAGAAGATCTTGTTCCTCACTCACTAACAATGATTCCAGGTCTTTGGTCTCTTTGGATAGAGTTCCCGTTTATTCGTTTTTTACACTTCATAATACCCTGTATATGCATTTGCTTCTTGATCTCACTCTGTGCGTCTTGACTAGCGGTAAAAACCGTGCGATCTCCTGTCACCCCAAACATCTCCCCCATATGTAGACTCCCTGTCACACAAATACACACAAGATTGGCTCCCAACACCATGTTGTACATGAACATCACGGCTTCTACAAAGCAAGGTAAAGAGACGACAAAGAGACAACGAGACAATGAAAGATGATTCAGAGACAAAGAGAAAAAAAACGGATAACAGAGACAAAGGGAGGCATTTAGGAGTGGGGACAAAGACCTGTACACAGAGTCTAAATACAGGTTTAGCAAGGCGGTGAGAGACGCTAAACGACTGCACTCTGAGAGACTCCAACATCAGTTCTCAGCTAACGACTCTGCTTCGGTTTGGACATGCCACGTCCCAGCCTGCTTCAAGGCCTCCACCATCATCCCTGTTCCCAAGAAGCCCAGGATCACAGGACTGATGGAGTACAGGCCCGTCGCACTGACCTCTGTAGTCATGAAGTCCTTTAGACGGCTAGTCCTGTCCCACCTAAAGTCCCTCACCGACCCCCTCCTGGACCCCCTGCAGTTCGCCTACAGAGCCAACAGGTCTGTAGACGATGCTGTCAACATGACCCTCCACTTCATCCTCCAGCATCTGGACTCCCCAGGAATCTATACCAGGATGCTGTTTGTGGACTTCAGCTCTGCCTTCAACACCATCACCCCGTCTCTGCTGCAGGACAAACTCTCTCAGCTGCACGTGCCCGACTCCACCTGCAAGTAGATCACTGACTTCCTGTCCGACAGGAAGCAGCACGTGAAGTCTCGTGAAGTCTCAGCCTCTCGGTCCATCAGCACCGGTTCCCCCCAAGGCTGCGTTCTTTCCCCTCGGCTCTTCTCCCTGTACACCATCAGCTGCACCTCCAGTCACCGGTCCGTCAAGCTCCTGAAGTTTGCTGATGACACCACCCTCATTGGAGTGATCCCTGGTGGGGACGAGTCCGCCTACAGGTGGGAGTCTGACCACCTGGTGACGTGGTGCAGCGAGAACAACCTGGAGCTTAACGCCCTGAAGACAGTGGAGATGGTCGTGGACTTCAGGAAGAACACAGCCCCACCATCCCCCCTCACCTTGTGTGACTCCCCCGTCACCACTGTGGACTCCTTCCGTTTCCTGGGCTCCATCATCACCCAGGACCTCAAGTGGGAGCTGAACATCAGCTCCATCACCAAAAAGGCTCAGCAGAGGATGTTCTTCCTGAGGCAGCTGACGAAATTCAACCTGCCAAAGACGATGATGGTGCACTTCTACACAGCCATCATGGAGTCCATCCTCTGCTCCTCCATCACCGTGTGGTACGCTGCAGCCACAGCCAAGGACAAGGGCAGGCTGCAGCGTGTCATCACTCTGCGGAGAGGGTGATTGGCTGCAATCTGCCGTCTCTCCAGCACTTGTTTGCTTCCAGGGACTTTGAAGCAGCCAGAAAGCTTCTAGCCGACCCCTCCCACCCTGGACATGAACTGTTTGTGCCCCTTCTATCCGGCAGGAGGATGAGGTCCATCAGGACTAAGACCTCAACCTCGATGAGCCCGACTGGGCTCATCAACAGAGCCGGGGCCCCCCCTAACTGACTCTCACTCCCATGTTCATTCACTTTGTCACTTGTCACTTTCTGTTTAGCTGGTGCACTTTATCTTTATTTTTATTTCTAATTGTATCTTTATCTCTTACTTACTAACCCATAGCTTATATTTTATGGACAGCCTCCTTCAGGATTTTTTAAGCTTATAATACCATATTGCTCTACTAGAGAGCTGCGCTCCATAAATGCTGTGTTGTTCCTAGATTCCTAAAAAGTAGGATGGGAGCCAGAACCTTCAGTTATCAAGCTCCTCTTTTCAATTAATTTTATTTTGCATAGTCCAAAATCGCAATCGCAATCACAAATTTTCCTCAGACGGCTTTACAGTCTGTTGACATCCTCTGTCCTGAATCCCTCACATTGGCACAGGAAAAACTCCCCAAAAAATGAAAAAACCCTTCCAAGGGGAAAAAAAACTGAGAATGTCAGAGGAGGATCCCTCTCCCGGGATGGACAGACTACAGGATGTCATGTGTACAGAATGAACAACTTAACAGATCTACAATACATTCAATTCCTATAACAGAACAGAAATACAATGCCAGCGTTGGGCGGACAACTGTGATGCCAGACTTTAAGAACCTGAGATTTAATGTAAGTTTCAGCAGGTTTCAATGCTATGCTAGTACATACTCAAGTCTATGGACACATTACAGTAAGAATATTAAAAGTACCACACACTTCTGTACAGAGTACCAAACAGTACTCCAGCACTAAGGTAATTTCAATAGTCTATCTGAAGAGCATAAGCTGGTTGATTCCAGTTTTGTCGTTTAACGTGTAGAGAGGTTGTCCTCTGGAGGTCTACAGCTGGATGAAGCCAGAAGAGAGTCTGTCTGTCCTCTGCTGATCCAAGGTCTGGTCCAGCTCCGGGCCTGACTCCCTACTCTCAGCTGCGTGGACTTTTAGGTGTCCGTTGAGCGATCGTTTGGCCTGGAAGCTTTTGCCGCAGATCCTGCAGCTGTATGGTTTCTCCCCGGTGTGGATCAGCAGGTGTCTCTTCAGGTCCACTTCCTGCATGAAGCCCTTTCCGCACACCTGGCACAGGAAGCGCCTTTCTTTGTTGTGGAAGCGGACATGAGTGTCCAGAGTCTGCTTCTGGGTGAACCCCTTCCCGCAGAGGGTGCAAGAGAATGCCTTCTCTCCAGTGTGGGTCTTCAAGTGAGTCTTCAGGTTGCCGCTCTGGTTGAAGGTCTTTCCGCAAGAGCTGCAGGAGTATGGTTTCTCTCCGGTGTGGATCCTTATGTGCATCAGGAGTGCCGCCTGCGCAGCAAAAGACTTCCCGCAGACGTGGCAGGTGTTGCCTATCTCGCTGTGGGAGTGCAGGTGTGCAGCGAGGCTAGCGGCGGACTCGTACTGGTGTCCACAGACTCCGCAGGAGCAGTCCGGGTCCTGTAGGTGAGTCTCCACGTGTTTCAGCAATAAGGTCCTCTTGTCAAAGGCATCTCCGCATGCTTTGCAGTGGTACGACCGCACCAATTTGCGGTGCCTCTTTGCTTTGTCAGCGGCATCCTTCTGATGAGTTGCCATGTGTCGTTGCAAGTTTTTCCACCTCGGGAATTCCTGGCAGCAGACGCTGCAGGCATGCACCTCCTCTCCGTTGTGATCCTGCATGTGACGTTCTAAGGACGCCATGTGGTAGAAGGCCCGGCTGCACTCTTTACACTTAAAGGGTTTCTCTGCAGCATGGACTCGCATGTGTGACGACAGGTTACCCTTTTGGCTGAACTTCTTGCCACAGATGTCGCAGCTGTATGGTTTTTCTCCAGTGTGCAGGCGCATGTGGAGCTCTCGCGCCAGAATCGATTGGAAGGTTTTCCCGCAGAAGGAACAGGTTTTACTCTTCAGTTGGTGTGTTTGCAGGTGAGCCATCAGGTCGGCAGCGGAGTCTAACTGCACGCCACAGAAACCGCAGCAGCAGTCTGAGTCCTCAGCGCAGACCTGCAGGACGTGTTTGAGCAGGAACCCTTTCCCCTGCAGAGAGCGGCCGCACACGTGACAACTGAAACTCTGAGCCGGAGTCGACCTCTTCCGTTTGTTCCTGGTGGCGAGCGGCGGCCGTCCGCGCTTCTTTTTCCACAAAGGACTGTGACTGTGTTCGGCCTGGTTCTGAACACAGTCGCTGTAGACAGCCAAGCTGCAAGCTGAGGGATGGCTTGCTTTTGAAGGAGAGCCCGGCTCCGACAGGCAGGAAGCATCGCTGTTGACCGGTTCGCCTTCTGGGTGGGTTGGGTCTGTGGAGTCCGGTGAAGGCCAGGGATCTGCGTGGTTCTGCAGGAGCTCTAAGGAGACATAGAAGATGTGTCCTATATTTACACAGATGAGCCGTGACATGGAGTTAACTGAAACAAAGAACTGCGCTCTGACAGCATCAATGAAACACTTTTAGCCTATTAGCCAAAATAGAACTTTACAGCATTCACAGCATTAATGTGTCAGACCTGAGGACCAATCACACTGCTGCATCACCAGCTAATATTGATGTTATTGTGTAACTCATCGATTAATTGATTGCCGACGTGTTTCATAAGGTGTATTAAAAGGCCTCAGATGTTTTATAAAGCCCAAACCACTGAAAATCTGAAATTTTATTTAAGTTATTAGCACTTGCTTTAAAATGATTTATTATATATTAAACGCAGCAAACGCAAGGTTGAAATAATTTTACCTTTTGCGACAAAGAAGCTGCGATCAGCTTTGATGCCCTGTGTCAGGGGTGTCAAACTCATTTCAGGTGTTTGCTGGTCCAAAGTGAATAGGACTTCCACAACAGGTATAGCACATGTGTCCGACTCATGGCCCGCGACAGTGCGCCTCCCAGTCTGTATTACATACAGCTTGTGTCAACTTTCAACTGTCCCAAGACCAACTGACAACTTTTTACTCTGTTAATTATTTGTATGGTTTTTCCCATAAAATGAAAATACGAAGCGTAGCCGCTAAACCGGAAGTACGTCGATTTTCACAGAAAGAATCAATGCAACCGTCTGCAAAGACAGCGGTTACCAGGGTAACACGTGGATCAAATGATCAGCATTTCACCTCCAGACCACCAGGTGGACTCACGTGTTTAGTTGAAGACGACCTACAGAGTGACGTCTTTGAGTCGTTGGTTTATTTATTTAATTATTTATAGGGACTTTTTTGTCCTGCTGCTTTCATTGCATTTTTTTGTGGACATATTTGTCCCGTATTTTCCTCCAACTTTGTTCACCCCTCGACCGGCAAACCGATCTTTGTGGAGATCTGCGTCCACTATGAGGACACCTTCATCGCGTCCTTACAGTCCACCAATGACGGCTTGTATCAGTGGTCAGATTTACGGATTCCTTCCGACAAAAACTCTTCAAACTGATTGATTCTCTCGTAAAAAACTTTTTAATAATGGCGGAATTATGCTATGAAACCGGAAATGTGAGACCCCATGGAAGGTTATAGTCAGCAGACCAATCACAGCCTTGAATAATTGGTGACACGCACAAGAGGCTCTGTGTGCGTGTCCTTGCGTTTCTCTGAAAACGCAGAAGCACAAACTAGTCTTAAGTTTGCTAGTTTCCGACGTTTGTGTAATTTCCACAACAAGTACAGAGCGGAAATAGTGGTCATTTCCATGGTGGAGGGCGGAAATGCCTTCACGCAGACGCGAATGAAGGCGAAATACAACTGGTCGGGCGAGTAAAGCGAGGCGAAAATTCGCTTCGCTTTTGTTGTGAACGCAGAATTAGTGAGACAGCAAAACGTGTACAGCATTAACAGCGTAAAACATGCACAATACGTTCAATTCCTACGACACAGATAACTGGTAATTATCATTGAAGTTTTAAACCAGGTGTGATTTAAACAATTAAATCATCTCAGCAGCGCTCATCTCGTATATTATTTCATCAACTAGCGGATACGCTGTGTTTGGCAGTAACGACAATGAGTTAATTATATTAAAACCGTGTTTCTTTTACCTGTGACCTGCAGTGCAGCTTGCCTGAGGGCTAACAGAAGCGAACCATAGCGAACAGTAGCGAACAGCGGCATATCGTCCTCGGCACTGACCTGCCCTGTGCAGCCTGACCTCGGGCTTCAGCACGGCATCGAGCAGCCTCCTCTGGCGACAGATCTCCCGCTCCGACCGCTCCGCTCGCTCTTCGTACTCCGCCACGGTTTCCTCGAACAGACCGACAATCTCCTCCGCAGCCGCCGCTAGCCGCTCGGTGAGCAGCGCTCTCAGTGCCGCCGTTTCAGCCGCTTCTTCTCCCTTTTCCACCCGCAGCAGAACGTCTTCGGCGGCGGCGCCGAGCCGCTCGTGCACCGATACGCGCAGCAGCCGCACGGCGCACATTTTGCTCCTTTTCTGCGGACAAAGAGAGCCAGCGGCACCGCGAACACACGCACCGAGTTCCGCGTCGACGACACTTCGCTGAGAGCGAAGCAAGCAGAACAGCGAACTCTGCAGGACCGGAGGGCGAACAACAGTACACGTGTTCTGGTCATTTCTGGCATGAATTGCGTCTTTCGCGCTAGACGGCAAGGTGTTTCAGCACTTTAGGCAGTCGCAATAATGCTGCAAGTTGATTGGCTGTCAGTGAGCTAACTATCCAACTGGTCGGCGGAAAGGAGGCGTGGCTTATCGCCCTGAAACGGTTCAACTCTCCACCATTTTTTCCTCCACATGGATCATGGAAGACATCAAAGTCGCTAGGCTGAATCCTTGTAGCCTCCAGCCTTCATTACATTCAATCACATGTCATCAGGCCTTGTAACTTGCCAAAGCGACTTACAATAAGAGCATTTCAACCATAAGGAAATAAACCAGAAGAGCCAGAAACAAGAAAGTGCAATTTCATCAAATAAGCTGATGTACAACTTGTTATAGATAAGATCCATTATAAGTACACTTTAAGGTCTACAGTGTGTTAGTGTTTAGTCTGAAGAGGTGTGTCTTTAGTGTGAAGATGTGAAGGCTCTCTGTGGTCCTGATGTCATCACAGAGCTCCTTCCACCATCTAGGAGCAGGACAGCAAAGAGTGGAGATCTAGTCCAGTGTTTTGCTCTCAGTGAGGAACAAGCAGCTTGATGTTGGGATGGAGGGTTTCACCAGGTCCTGGATGGAGACTGGACCTCATCCATTCACAGCATGCTACGTGAGCATACTGTAAATACAGTAAGATTGTAATTCACGTCGGCAGTAACGACTCCCGACTGACGTGGAATCGGTGTGTACATGAAACAATGTCGGACACCGTCGTTTTCTCTGGACCCTCCCAAACTTGATGAGTGACGACATGTATAGCCGCATGTCGTCATTCCGCCGCTGGTTGTCGAGGTGGTGCCCAGTAAATAATGTGGGCTTCGTTGATCACTGGAAAACGTTTTGGGGAGTGCCTGGTCTGATTAGGAGGGACGGCATCCATCCAACTTTGGATGGAGCTCAACTCATTTCTAAGAACCTGACCCAGTTTCTTAATGGACTTAATCCATGACCCAGCGTTCAGACCAGGAAGCAGAGTCGCAGTCTTACACACTTCTCTGCGCTTCATTCCGTGCAGTCACTCAGCGTAATTAACTCTATAGAAACTGTTTCTGCCCCACGGACACCGTTATTTAAGTTAAAGGTAAACAACCGAGGAGTTATATTTAATAACTTAATCAAAGTTAAATGTAACAATACAACTGTGCAACAAACTAGGAGAATTAAAGGGGGACTTTTGAACATTAGATCTCTGTGCTCTAAAGCTGTTTTAGTAAATGAACTAATATCTGACAACCATGTTGATATTTTCTGTCTAGTCTGTCTAGATAGTTTCTGTCTCGACAACCAGCGGCGGAATGACGACATGCAGCTATACATGTCGTCACTGATCAAGTTTGGGAGGGTCCAGAGAAAACGACGGTGTCCGACATTGTTTCATGTACACACCGATTCCACAGTCAGTCGGGAGTCGTTACTGCCGACGTGAATTACAATTTGTGTGTGGTTGTTGAATGGTTCAATCTTGCTCTTATTCTGGGAATCATGGCAAGCAGCGTCTAAAACCGCTCGCTAGACAGAATTGTGTCACCGGAATTGTACATCTTGATACATACAAGTGAAGAATGAAAAATAATAATTATATTTAAAAAAAGAAAGAAGAAACTATATAGTCAAAACTATATTCAACCATATCCCTTTTATTTTTATTTTGAATACATTGTTGTATTTTCAAATGTTCAACACCATCAAACTTTCAGGTAAACATTTGTTTTTCGAATGATCAAATCTTTTGACCTAGATTTGGCTCCTGTATCGTCTGTGTGGCCCCTCCTTTGCTATACATCATTGGGCGGAGCCACCGTCCTCCTCGTGGTGACATTGTGGCACTGTAAATCCATCGCTGTGATGTCATCATGCAGCAGAAAAGGGGAATTGTGGGAAACAATATGTCGCTTCCCGGCCTGTTGCTGGGGCAATACAGTTGAACGCTCCTCCTGATTCTATGATTTTGTGCCCTCCACCTCCTTATTGGTCAAGGGGGCCAGGGCGGCGTCCACCAATGAGATGGCAGGAAACAGTTTAAACCAGCCAATCGCCATTACTGACAAATCCAAATCGTCCAATAAAATCTGAGCAGCTCCCATGAAAGATTTATGATCCATCCGGCCATAGTCACCCCAAACAATAATCTGCAGGCAGACAGACAGACAGAGACAAACAGAGAGAGAGAGAGACACAGACAGGCAGGCAGAAACAGACAGACAAACAGAGAGAGAGAGCGACAGACAGACAGCAGACCAACACATGTCACAAAGTACTCATGCGTCCCCTCTTCATGTCTTACTCTTGTGTATAATGATTCATTTGCTGTGTATTGGTTTCGTCTATACGCTGATAACCGTTTGTTTATGAACTTTATTTACATTTTCTTTTGAGATTTTTTTTTATTTTAGGCTAGGGTACCGCGGATTGAAATCAGAATCTCTGGCTCACTTACAGTACAACTGTAAATTGGTGTGCATTGTCCATGCAAAACTAATGAATAAATAAATAAAATAAATATAGTATGATTGAATCGCTTCATGAAGTACCTGTAGTACTTTTCCCTCAGGGCTTTCTTCAAACTGAAGCTGTTGTTGGTAAAGGGGGTCGGGGGATTTTCTGGCCAGCCGAGTTCTTCTCTTTAACACACACTTCCCATTATCCATCAGATAGACCTTTACGTATGGAGCTACACACACATGCACACACACAGACACACACAGGATCAATCATTAATTAATTAACAACAATTACAAATATCTTTGTCAATATTGCAACATCATTATTACAGTTTTAGAAATTAAAGAGGAAAGAAATTGTATCACTGTAGTACGGAGGTAGTTCATAATGATTGCATGCTGTACATAGTATGTAGATAGTATGTAGTACAATATGGTAGTACACTATGATTGCATCCCAGGTAGCCAAAATGACCTGGCCCAGATCCGGCTTGAGCTCGTAATGCCAGAAAAAAACACGTCGGGGAGAGTCAGCTAGCCTAGCAGCTAGCTTTGCCATGCAGCTAGCTTGTAAAGTGTTCCGTTTTCCACTCCTCCCCGTTCTGTTTGACAAGTGGAGGAATTCTCTGCTTGTTTCCCTTCCAATGCAAAAAGCTCTCTCCATCTACCGCCTCGGACTCTGCAATCAAAGATAACTGACTGCAGCTAGCGGGGGTTTTGTTTCCGGGTCATCGTTGTTTACTTCCGGTTTGCCGTAAGTAAACGAAGGTGACCCTAGGGATTAAAATAATGTATTGCATTCATCTCACATTGCATCTCACATCACATAGATTAATAGGTTTGTGTTAATTTAGACAGCCCCACAAATAAAAACCAAATACTTACTAAAAACAGTGGATGTTGGTGGAGAATGAAAAGAAAGTGCGAGTACGAGGTCTGTTCTTATTCATACCAAACTGGAGGAGTTTCTTTCAGCTCAGCTCTCTTTTCGTCACAACAGTGCGGTAAAGCGAGCGTAATACCCCCCCGCTGCTCCGATTCTCCGGCCAAGGTCACACTCCATCTTCCCCTCACTCATGAACAAGACCCCGAGGTACTTGAACTCCTTCACTTGGGGTAAGAACACATTCCCTACCCGGAGCAGGCAATCCATCGGTTTCCTGCTGAGAACCATGGCCTCAGATTTGGAGGTTCTGATCCTCATCATAACCGCTTCACACCTGGCCACAAACTACTCCAGTGAGAGTTGGAGGCCGGAGAACGCGGGTGCCATCGGGGCCACATCGTTTGCAAAAAGCAGCAATGAAATCCGCACCCCCCCGAACTGTAGACCCTCCTCCCCCCGACCACGCCTCGATATCCTGCCCATGAAAACCACAAAGAAGATTGGTCATAAGGCGCAGCCCTGGCGAAGTCCAAGCCCCACCCGAACACAGCTCTCGCTTTGGGCGTAGAGGGTTTGGAAGTAACGACCCCCTCACCCCGTACTCCTGCAGCACTTCTCGGGGGGGACCTGGTCAAACGTCTTCAGAACCTGTTTCAATACTGGTTGCCAATAAATCCAGCTGCCATGTCTCAACCAGAGTAGGCCCAATTCTATAATGCCAGATTTGGCACAAGTTTGGAAGCCGTCAATGGGTCAGAACCGGTTTCAGTGCTGGCTGCCAATAAATCCAGCTGCCATGTCTTAGCCTGAATAGGGCCGTTTCTATGAAGCCAGGTATGGCCCGGATTCTGCAGCCATCGATGGGCCAGAACCTGTTTCAGTGCTGGTTACCATTAAACCCAGCTGCCATGTTCCAACCAGTATAGGCCCAATTTTCATTGCCCGATTTGGCCCTGGTTTGGCAGCCATCAACGGGCTGGAGCCTGTTTCAGTGCTGGTTGCTGATAAACCCAGCTATAATGACAGATTCAGCCCAGGTCTGGAAGCCATCCATAAGCCAGAACCTGTTTTAATGCTGGATGGCGATAAACCCGGTGTGAGGTCTCAACCCCAGCGTGACGGCAGGAGGCCACTAGGGGGAGCCAAAGAACGCATCCTCCGGAGTCAATCACCGGAATTCTAAACACCTGCGAGAGAGAGATACCTATAAAAGCAGCCCGACGCAGCGGGCAGGTTGTGAGGTATTGAATGTACACTTCTCTGCTGAACCGCTTTTTGATTATCTACCCCTAAACCCCTTAGAACCTGTGACTCGACCTTCCGCCTGCCTCTGACCACGAACCTGCCTATTCCCCTGGACCAGAACCATCTGTTGCCTCCCGCGTTGCCGACCTACTGCCTGTCTTCGGAATTCCCACTTAGATTTGTCCCGGAACATAGTTACTATCTGTCCTTTAAAATAAAGAAAGATTGGAAGCTCTGATCCTGAGTCCGAGTCTCCTTCCAGGGTCCAGACGTGACAGAATACCTCACCAGTATTCAAATGGAACCATCGGAGCTCCAACTTCGGCTCGCCCAGCAGGAGGAACGAGTTGAGGAGCTATGCCAGCTCCTACGCCAGTCCGCCACACCGGCGGTTCAACCCGCCATTCCTGCGGCATCCACCGGACCCGCCCCGATGGCTATGCCGGGAAAGTATGATGGCTCTCCTGGCAAATGCCTGGGATTCCTCATGCAGTGCGGGATGTATATCGCCCACCACTCTGCAAACTACCAAACGGAGAAGGACAGAGTCGACTTCGTCATCTCCCTGTTAACAGGAAGAGCCCTCGATTGGGCAACGGCCCTCTGGTCAGCGGGAGCCCCAGAACTTCTGTCTGAGCAACATTTTCAAGCACAGTTTAAAGAGGTGTTTGACCACCCCATTACCGGGAAAACAACGGGAGATTTGCTGTGCGAAATCCGGCAGGGCTCGCAAACGGTGTCAGATTACGCCCTGAGGTTCCGGACCCTCGCCGCTGGCAGCGGGTGGAGCGAGACCGCACTCCTGACCATCTACCGTCGCGGTCTCCGTCCTGAACTCCAGGCCGAACTGGCGTGCCGAGGGGATGTCACCCAGCTTGGCGATTACATCCGAGTGTCCATTAGCGTGGGACACCTCCTCGAGTCCCGACGACCCCCGCGAGCCGGTTTTCCATCAGAGCCCACCTTTCCGGTAACACCTCCTCTGGCCGACGAGGGACCGGAGCCGATGCAGTTAGGTCGCCTGCCCCTGTCTCCAGCGGAGAGAATAAGGAGGATCAGGGAGCAGTTGTGCTTGTATTGTGGCGAGGCGGGACATCTCCTTCGGAACTGCCGACTCCGACCCCCCCGTCAGAAGGATGGCTGGACCTACACCTCCGCCAAGGTAGGACTGTCTCCAGTGTTAAACATGTCACGTCAACAACTAACCCTACCTACTGTTTTATCGTTGGGGAAAATGAAGCAGGAGGTACGTGGGTTGGTGGACTCGGGGGCGGCAGGGAATTTTATGGACCAACACTTGGCTCACCGTTTATCTGTGCCCCTCATCCCGGTGCGTCCTCCACTCCGAATCAACGCCTTGGATGGGCAGCCCCTGGGCACCGGAATGATTATGCACCAGACGGCTAACATCACTCTGCGGGTCGGAGCGCTGCACGAGGAGGACATAAGGTTCTTCATAGTGTCCTCTCCCCGGGAGCCTCTGATCCTAGGACACCCGTGGCTTGTGCTCCATGACCCTGTGATTTCGTGGAGACAAGGTGAGTTACTGACCTGGTCTCCTGAATGTATGTCCAGATGTCTGAACGTCACCTGCCGAGCCACCTCGGTGGAGGCAGCCACGGCTACAAAGACCCAGGCAGTACCCCCCTGCTACGAGACACTCCAGGAGGTATTCAGCAAACAAAAAGCCGCAGAGCTGGCTCCCCATCGACCATGCGATTGTGCTATCGAGCTGCTGCCAGAGGGACCGCTGCCGAGGGGCCGGATATACGCGCTGTCCCTACCAGAGGAGGAGGCCATGAACCGGTACGTCGAGGAATCCCTGCAGCAGGGCATCATCCGCCCCTCCACGTCCCCGGCCGCTTCAAGTTTCTTCTTCGTGGGAAAGAAAGATGGAGGGCTCCGTCCGTGTATCGATTACCGGGCATTGAATGCGATCACAGTGAAGAACCGGTTCCCTCTGCCCCTCATCCCCGCGGCCTTGGAACAGGTAGGAGGGGCAAGCATATACACTAAGCTTGATCTCCGTAGCGCTTACAACTTGGTGCGCATCCGGGAGGGCGATGAATGGAAAACGGCTTTCCTGACGGCAAGAGGGCATTACGAGTACCTGGTGATGCCTTACGGGCTCACAAACGCCCCCGCAGTATTCCAAGCCTTTATGAACGAACTCTTCCATGACATGATAAATCGGTTTCTTATTGTGTACATTGACGATCTGCTCATTTACTCCCACAGTATGGAGGAGCACGTCCAGCAGGTGCGTTTAGTGCTACAGCGTCTGCAGGCCAACCAACTCTACGTGAATGCGGAGAAAAGCCTGTTCCACGTCTCAACGCTCACCTTCCTTGGATACGTGCTTTCGCCAGGAGGGGTCGCCATGGACCAAGGCAAGGTAGACGCGGTGCACAACTGGCCTACACCCAACACCGTAAAGGAGCTCCAGCGGTTCCTGGGGTTCTCCAATTACTATCGGAGATTCATCCGGAACTTCGGGGCAATGGCTGCTCCACTTACCGCCCTTACGAGCCAGAAGAAAGGCAAACTCCCATGGTCTGACGCAGCCCAGAAGGCGTTCGACACCCTTAAGCTGGCGTTCACCTCAGCTCCCGTGCTGAACCAACCGGACCCCGACCGCCAGTTTATTGTCGAGGTGGACGCCTCCGAAGAAGGGGTCGGGGGTGTTCTATCCCAACGCACGGGGAGTCCCCCCAAGGTGCACCCATGTGCGTTCTTTTCAAAGAAACTGTCCCCGGCGGAAAGAAACTACGACGTGGGCAACCGGGAACTGCTAGCCATCAAACTCGCCCTGGAAGAATGGAGGCATTGGCTAGAGGGAGCTCGGCACCCCTTCATGGTCCTGACTGATCACCGCAACCTGGAGTATCTGAAAGGGGCAAGACGGCTAAACCCGCGTCAGGCCCGGTGGGCCTTGTTCTTCACGCGCTTCCAGTTTACCGTGTCGTACCAGCCCGGAGAGAAGAACGCAAAGGCGGACGCACTCTCACGACTATACGGGTCTCCGGCGTCTATGGGCGATCCCGAACCCATCCTACCGGACTCATATTTCGTCGGCCCCATCCACTGGGAGCTCGAGTCCGTCATCCAGGACGCGCTCCGCACAGACCCAGCACCACCTGACACCCCTGCCAACCGGGTCTATGTCCCCGCATCAGTGCGACCTCAACTCGTCCAGTGGAGTCACACCTCGTTGGGATCAGGACATCCAGGCATTACCCGAACCACTCAGCTCTTGTCCCAGAAATACTGGTGGAATTCGTTGGCCTCCGACGTGCGGGACTACGTGCTATCCTGTCCGGTCTGTGCACAAACTAAAACCCCCCGTCAACTCCCCGCCGGGGAGTTAGTACCGCTGCCCACTCCCCAGAGACCGTGGTCCCATGTGGCAGTGGACTTCCTCACCGACCTACCGGCGTCAGAGGGGTTTACTACTATTTTAGTATTAGTCGACAGGTTCTCTAAAATGTGTCGCTTTATACCCCTGTGTAACCTTCCTTCAGCCATAGAGATGGCAGAGTGTCTGTTCCTCCAGGTGTTTTGCCCGTTCGGCCTTCCAGAAGAAATCATCTCAGACAGAGGTCCTCAGTTCACGTCTCAGGTCTGGAGGGCGTTCTGCAACCGGCTGGGAATAAAGGTGAAGCTGACGTCCGGATACCATCCAGAGACCAACGGCCAAACCGAAAGACTCAACCAGGAACTGGGGAAGTACCTTCGTGGTTATTGCTTACAACATCCACATGATTGGTCCCGGTACGTGGCCTGGGCAGAATACGCACAGAACTCTACATTCCACTCGTCATTACGATTAACCCCGTTTCAGTGTGTGCTGGGATACCAGCCCCCATTGTTTCCCTGGGACACTAGGCCCGGTCCCGTACCGGCCGTAGAGGACTGGTTCCAACGCAGTGGCGAAGTCTGGGAGACCGCCCATCGTCACCTCCGCCAAGCCGCCAGCACGCAAAAGAAGTTCGCAGACCGACGACGCCGGCCCGCTCCCAGCTACCAAACGGGTCAGAGGGTGTGGCTATCCACGAGAAACTTGAAGCTGCGTCTGCCCTGCCGGAAGCTGTGGCCACGATACATCGGACCATTCAAAATCACCCATCGCATAAACCCGGTAACCTACCGACTGCTTCTACCTAAACATTATCGAATCTCGTCAGCATTTCACGTGTCTCTTCTGAAGCCTGTCCATGCCAGCCCTCTCCATCCATCTCTACCGACACCAACGCCACCTGCCCCACTGGAGATAGATGGGGGTCCGGCATACGCTATCACGGCGGTGCTGGATTCCAAACGTCTGCGGGACGGCCTCCATTACCTGGTGGACTGGGAAGGATACGGCCCTGAAAAACGATCATGGATCCCGGCCCGGGATGTCCTCTCCCAAGAACTAATAGAGGAGTTTCATCGGATGCGCCCGGATCGCCCTGCACCTCGCCCGCGGGGTCGCCCGCCGTCTACAGTGGCTCGACCGTCAGGAGCCGGCCGTGGAGGAGGGGGCTCTGTGAGGTCTCAACCCCAGCGTGACGGCAGGAGGCCACTAGGGGGAGCCAAAGAACGCGTCCTCCGGAGTCAATCACCGGAATTCTAAACACCTGCGAGAGAGAGATACCTATAAAAGCAGCCCGACGCAGCGGGCAGGTTGTGAGGTATTGAATGTACACTTCTCTGCTGAACCGCTTTTTGATTATCTACCCCTAAACCCCTTAGAACCTGTGACTCGACCTTCCGCCTGCCTCTGACCACGAACCTGCCTATTCCCCTGGACCAGAACCATCTGTTGCCTCCCGCGTTGCCGACCTACTGCCTGTCTTCGGAATTCCCACTTAGATTTGTCCCGGAACATAGTTACTATCTGTCCTTTAAAATAAAGAAAGATTGGAAGCTCTGATCCTGAGTCCGAGTCTCCTTCCAGGGTCCAGACGTGACACCCGGTGGCCATGTCTGAGCCAGAATAGGGCCATGTCTGTAACAGCTACATCTGGGCTATATGACAGATATGACATGAATGAAAGGGGCCAAAGCTGGCTCACATCAGGCCGCATGGAGCCGGTACACAGCCTAACTAGCCTACACTTCAGTCACAGTACGGCCGAGTCCGCTGGCTATCTGGGATGTAGTGTGTTATGGGAGTACAATATGAGAACATGAAGTAAAGAATGATAGTGTGTAGTACATTATGGTAGTACAGTGTGTGGTATTATTACCTGGAGTGTTCTTGTTCCCTTGTTTACCCACAAGCCCTCTGGCTCGGATCACCTCCACATCTAGACGCTCCTTTCTATACACCATCCCGATTTGTATGTCGCCTGACCACCAATCACCCAGTCAGGGAGGCTCATGTTATATGATGTATAGATAACATTCTTATATCAAGTGCACACAAGGTCTTATAGCTAATTTACCCATGGAGGGCGTGGCCAGAGTCTGGCGTCCAGCCAGCTGGGCGGGGCCTAATCCATCCAGGAAGCCGGTGAACTGTTTATCTGATGCCAACTTCACTCCTGGAAATATCAGACTGCAGCGGCAGAAGAATAAGAAGTTCAAAAAGAGGACTGACACCTTAGAAACCTGAGAGAGTAGGGCAAGTTTGTAGAAAGACGATATCTCACGCTCCAGGTTTGGGGTCCTCGGCGTCCGGGTCGCGGCTCGGCTGTCGAGTAAAACGAGATTTAAACTCGATGGCTAGACCTGTTTCTACACTCCTTTGGACAGGGAGTCTCACAACCTTCTTCTTCTTCTCTTCCTCTAGATAAATAAAGGCGGGGAGGGCACATGAAGAAGAATATGTGAATATGAGCAGGCACATTCATGTCTTTAATGTGGAAGTTGTTTTATTGCTTCCTGTCTAACTTTCATGGGGGAAGGTGGCCTTCATGCTTTGATGTAGGTATTTAGGCTAAACTTAAACCTGTGGGTTCGATCTTTAAGCTTACAACTAGGTCGGTTTTCTCCAATATGAAACTTAGTCTTAGGTAAATGTATTTTGTATTATTCCGATGGCAGAACAAAAGGCGCATGGAAATTTGAGGTGTCTAAATGCTATTTAGAGGTGCGTATATGTTATTTACGTGAGTTCACCCTCCACTTGAACCCTGAGTAAGTATGTTCTCTAAACAAGTAGGTCTATTGTTTGAATTTAAACAATGAGGTAACATGTATGATGAAGAAGGTGCTGGATGAAAAGGGACTCACCCTCAGGGTTGAGTTGGGAGGCGCTCTGACTCTTCTTCCCCAGTCCCACCATTCCCATCATCTTTGCTCCGAAGCTTGAACGTCGCTTCTTGTCGTCGTCGTCGTCGTCATTTCTCCCCAACGAACAAATCTCTCCTCCGACACTTGAAGACTTTGTGAGAGGAGCTGCTGGTGCCGCCCTGCAGGAGAGAGGAGAAACAAACTCACTTGTGAAACAGGTGAGGTGGAGATGGGGGAGAACTATTGTTGCTTTACAGTAGCGTCTTACTTTGTTGGCTCCAGCACCACCTCCTCTGCGTCCCCCACTGATTCGCTCTTCTGCAGTGGGGGTCGGTCCTCTTCTACCCCCGCTACTTCCTGTGTAACCTCTAACCCCGTTTCCAGCTCCACTGTTTGGCCCTCCAGAACCTCTGTCTGATTGCTGTAGCGAATTAGAGGAGAGGACAGACAGTCCAAAATGCTAGCAGAAACGATAGCATGCTAAAATTAAACATGTTAAAAGCATAGTATTCAATAACAACATGCTAACATGCATCATGGGATATGAAAAAAAATAGGTTTCTGGAGGCCAGTTAACACATATATTTAAATGTCTTTTAAGCTGTACTAGGTTGTGTTAGGTTGCTGGTATAACCTGGCCGACACATCGCTGATGTCGCTGTCTGATGATTTGAAGGACAGACTGTCCCTCACCTAGAGACACAAGAAAAACAGGTGAGCAGCTGAATGACATCATCAGTGGTTTGTGTGACACTTATCTCACCTTTGATGAATCCTTCATCAGAGCTGCTGTGAAAGGAGAGGAGAGTTTGATCAAAACACAATTAAATTTTACATGCTGTGACACAAGGTCCTGAGCCGTTGTCAGCGTCGCCCTGGAAACAGAGCAGACACACCTGCACCTGCTCATCACGGGCTGAGCGGCCACACCTGCGTGCCATCAGGCGCGGGCTTGATAAGCCTAAGTGGCACACACCGGGGGGGAGGAAGATGTCCCGCAGGACCCGAGTAACAAGGCTTGTGTTATTTCCCCCCAGAGAGCAGTGGGTGACCGCCATCCCTCCGTCCCCTTGGACTCCACGGACGCCACGGACACACACAGCACCGCGCCCCGGGAAGGAGACCGAGAGAGGAGCGATCACCAGGGAAAAATCCCTCACGCAATCTAATAAAATCCGCCCTTCGTGGCACTCACCGTGACCCTTGTGCCGTGTGTTTCTTCGCCCCCGTCACACTGGTGGAGGATGCGGGCACAGCGCTGAAGAAGCACCGACCAGGGTTTCACCCCATTCGGATTGCTCCGGACGTTTTTTTTATTTTTTTATTCACGGTGAGTTCATTCACGTCCCCGTCTGTTTTCCTCCCGTGGCGTCCGCCCCCGGAAGATGGAGGACCTACTCAAACACCTCACAGAGGTGAGCGTGCGCCAGCAACAACTCGCCGAGCATATGGCCTCCCGACAAAGCAACACGGAGCGGGAGCTTGCCGCCCTGCGCCTGGGCACGACCCCGCGGACACCGCCACCGGATCCCCGTGCCCAGGCCGCACAGCTGATTCCGAAGATGACTGCGCAGGATGACGTCGAGACCTTCCTCCAGATGTTTGAGGCAATCGCCACCCGGGAGGCCTGGCCCAGGGACGAGTGGACGCGTATCGTGACGCCGTTGCTGACCGGAGAAGCACAACGAGCGTACTTCATGCTTCCCCCGGAGCGGGGCGGCTCATATGAGGAGCTGAAGAAGGAAATCCTGGGGCGACTGGGGTTATCGCCCCTTAGCGCCGCTCAACTCTTCCACGACTGGGCATATAACACACGGCGGCCGGCCCGTGCTCAAGTCACGGACCTCTCACGCCTGGTCCAGCACTGGCTACTGGCCGGGGGCCCCACCGCACACCAGGTAGCGGAGCGGGTGGTGGTCGATCGCCTGTTACGGGCACTTCCTCGCCCGCTCCGCCAGGCAGCCGGCATGCGGCACCCCACCAACGTCGACGAGTTGGTAGAGGCCATCGAGCTGGCGGAGGCCACCCAACGCCGGGAGGTTGGGGAGAGAGAGCTGTTCTTTCCCCGCCGGGAAACCCGGGAGCAACGCATGCCAGAACGCGTCCAGCGACCAGTAAGCAAGCCGGCGGTTTCTGGCCCGCAGGACGAATCTATGCCCACCGAAGCGCCACCGACCCCTGGACGGGCTTGGCTGACTAACTGTGCCGGGCACGCAGAGGCTCCGAAACAGGCCCCGCAGGCGGAAGTGAGGATATGTGGCCGACCATTCCTCGCCCTCCTGGACTCGGGCAGCGCGGTCACCCTCGTCCGGCCCACCGTCCTTCCTCCTCGACCCGAACCCAAAGCCCGCCTGCCCATCACCTGCATCCACGGCGATACCAGGGAGGTGCCATCGCGGCGCATCACCATCGCGGCGCTGCCCGGGGCATGGCCGGTGGAAGTGGGGATTGTCAGGCATCTACCGGTGCCGGTCCTGCTAGGGAGAGATTGGCCGGGCTTCGACCGCCTCCTAGCCACCACCAGCCAGCCGGCTAGCCCCGCCCGGAACCGCCCACCGCGCCCCGCGCCGAGAAGGCCCAGACGACTCCCCGCGCTGCTGGCCTCGGATAGCCCCAGGGAGGGTGAGTCATCCCACCATAACCCTAATCTGTACTTTGACCTCTTCCAGCAGGTGTCTGGGGCTGGGGGGTTCGCCAGGGAGCAGCATGAGGATGATCGCCTAAAGCACTGCTGGTCCCAGGTGAGGGTTGCCGATGGGAAGGAACTCCAACCGGCACCTCACCCCACGCCCCACTTCGTGATAAAGAACGGCCTGCTTTTCTGTGTCGCACAACGAAGGGGGGAAGAAAAAACCCTGCTGGTGGTCCCCCGGACAAAGACGGAGGCAGTGATCGAACTAGCGCATGCGCACCCCATGGCCGGCCACCTGGGGGCCCAGAACACCGCCCAACGCATACGCGACCGGTTCCACTGGCCGGGTCTGGATGCTGAGGTTAAGCGCTTCTGTCAAGCCTGTCCCACTTGCCAACTGACGTCGCCACGCACCCCGGCCCCGAGCCCACTGATTCCACTGCCCATCATCGAGGTGCCCTTCGAGCGAATCGGGATGGACCTGGTGGGTGCCGCTGCCGAAGTCTGCCCGGGGACACGAACACGTCCTGGTCATCCTAGACTACGCCACCCGCTACCCGGAGGCCATCCCCCTCCGTAAAGCCACCGCCAAAGCCATTGCCCAGGAGCTGTTCCTGCTGAGTAGTCGGGTCGGTCTACCCTCCCAGATCCTGACTGACCAAGGCACCCCATTTATGTCCCGGGTGATGGCTGACCTCTGCAAGCTCCTCCAGATTAAGCGGCTCCGCACCACCGTGTACCACCCGCAGACGGATGGCCTGGTTGAGCGGTTTAACCAGACGCTAAAGCAGATGCTGCGTCGAGTGGCGGCAGAGGACAGGCGGGACTGGGACAAGATGCTGCCGTACATCCTGTTTGGGATCCGAGAAGTACCCCAGGCATCCACCGGCTTCACCCCATTCGAGCTCCTCTTCGGCCGACAGCCCCGCGGTCTACTCGACGTCGCCAGAGAAGCTTGGGAGCAGCAGCCTGCGCCCCACCGAACCACGGTGGAGCATGTCCGGGAGATGCGGGAGCGGATCGACAGGGTCATGCCCCTCGTCCGGGAACACCTGGCCAAGGCCCAACAATCCCAGCAACGGCACTACAACCGGGCGGCCCAGCCACGGGAGTTCCAGCCTGGCGACCACGTCATGGTTCTAGTCCCCACCGCCGCCTGCAAGTTCCTGGCCAACTGGCAGGGCCCCTACACAGTCACCGAAAAGATGGGCCCGGTTACCTACCGAGTCCGGCAGCCGGGGAGACGGAAGGAGGACCAAATCTACCACATAAACCTCCTGAAGCGCTGGGTTGGGACCGGACCCCAGCTGGCGGCCCTCGCCCACCTACCCCCCGTGGCTGTCGACATGGACCCCCAGCTATCGGCGGCCCAAAAATTGGAGCTGCAACACCAGGTGAGTCAGTTCACCGATGTGTTCTCTCCCCAGCCAGGGCGGACCCAAGTCCTCAAGCACGATATCCGCACAGCTCCCGGAGTCATCATCCGGCAGCGGCCCTATCGCGTCCCGGAGGCTCGACGACACGCTATCGAGGAAGAGGTACAGGAGATGCTGAGGTTGGGGACCATTGAGCCTTCACGCAGCCCGTGGTCCAGCCCGATCGTCCTGGTACCAAAGCCCGATGGCACCTTCCGTTTTTGCAATGACTTTCGCCGCCTAAATGAGGTCTCTGAGTTCGACAGCTACCCGATGCCGCGGGTCGATGAGCTGTTGGATCGCCTAGGAAGGGCCCGGTTCATCTCAACCCTGGACCTCACCAAGGGGTACTGGCAGGTCCCATTAACCGAGCAGGCCAAGCCGAAGACCGCGTTCTCCACCCCGAGCGGACACTGGCAGTACCGGGTCCTTCCCTTTGGCCTGCACGGGGCCCCCGCCACCTTCCAACGCCTCATGGACGTCCTCCTGCGGCCTCACCAAAGTTATGCGGCGGCCTATCTGGACGATGTGGTTGTTCACTCAGAGACCTGGGAGGACCACCTAGAGCGTCTGCGGAAGGTTCTGTCGGAGCTACGCCGGGCTGGGCTGACTGCCAACCCCCGTAAGTGTCACCTGGCCCTCGCCGAAGCCAAGTACCTGGGGTATCAGGTTGGCCGGGGCCTTATCCGGCCCCAGGAGAAGAAGGTGTCGGCTATCCTCTCGGCAACGCGGCCCACTACAAAGACACAGGTACGGGCCTTTTTGGGGTTGGCGGGATACTACCGCTGTTTTATCCCTAACTTCTCCTCCTTAGCCTCTCCCCTGACAGACCTGACCAGGAAGGGGCAACCGGAGAAGGTTCCGTGGAACCCGGAGACAGAAAACTCGTTCCGGCGGATAAAAACAGCCCTCACGTCGGCCCCGGTGCTCCGAGCCCCCGACTTCAACAGCCCCTTCCTGGTACAGACGGATGCATCAGATACCGGGTTGGGAGCAGTCCTCTCCCAGGTCCTCAACGGCGAGGAACACCCGGTGGTCTATATCAGCCGGAAGCTGACCCCTGCCGAGCAACGGTACGCGACCGTCGAAAGAGAGGCGTTGGCAGCCAAGTGGGCAGTCCTGGAGCTCCGCTACTACCTCCTCGGCCACCACTTCACCCTGATCACGGACCACGCCCCTCTACAGTGGATGGCCCGGGTCAAGGATACCAACGCCAGGGTGACGCGGTGGTTCCTCGCCCTTCAGGATTTCCGCTTCACGGTACAACACCGAGCGGGGAAGGAAAACGCCAACGCGGATGGCCTATCAAGGTTATGGTCAGCGTTTGCGGACCGGTCAGGCTCCACCCCCCACCCTGCCCCAATCTCCCCGCTTCTCCACAAGATAGGACGACGCTTAGGGGGGGGGAATGTGACACAAGGTCCTGAGCCGTTGTCAGCGTCGCCCTGGAAACAGAGCAGACACACCTGCACCTGCTCATCACGGGCTGAGCGGCCACACCTGCGTGCCATCAGGCGCGGGCTTGATAAGCCTCAGTGGCACACACCGGGGGGGAGGAAGATGTCCCGCAGGACCCGAGTAACAAGGCTTGTGTTATTTCCCCCCAGAGAGCAGTGGGTGACCGCCATCCCTCCGTCCCCTTGGACTCCACGGACGCCACGGACACACGCAGCACCGCGCCCCGGGAAGGAGACCGAGAGAAGAGCGATCACCAGGGAAAAATCCCGCACGCAATCTAATAAAATCCGCCCTTCGTGGCACTCACCGTGACCCTTGTGCCGTGTGTTTCTTCGCCCCCGTCACAATGCATAAATCTGATGCTTCTCTCACATAGCAGAACGACTTACAGTAAGTGCATTCAACCAAAAGGAGAACAGAACTACAACAATAAGAATAAAAAAAAACGTAATTTGCCTTGAAACAGGAAGTTGTAGTAACTGTATACAGTCCGCTATTTCTCATAGACTGTTTAGACTGTTTAGACACTTTAAATCACTCAGCAGTGATTTTCCAAGCTGCTTGCACAAGATTTTGGTTTTGACAGTCTGTCAAATTAGAAATGCAATTGCGTAATCACACACACACAAACATTTGTCATCTGCAGTGTAGAAAGCACCATTGAGGTGCGCGAGGGCCGATTCATTCCGACGGTTATTGGGGAAGAATTTATCGATGCACAGAGTGAGTTTCCTTCTGTGTTTCAACACATCATTACCAATGTCACATTAAGGGGGGGTAAGGGTGTTTTCCTATAACATCTTTCGTACTACTGAAGTTCCTTTGTGCAGGGGTGTCTTCTGATTAGACAACACAACCCTTTCTGATGTGTATTAAAGCTTCTATTCACACCAAAAAGCTTTGTCAGATCTTCCTGATCCTGTAAGGGAGAAGGAACACTCTGTCCCCTTTCAGCTGAATTGAGTCACTGTCTGTACTTACGGCTTGATTGACTTCTGTATTCTTTATCATTTTTATTCTAGTTAGTAATACATACTTAACCAAAAACTTTTGATACTTTTGATTTCTCACAAGGACATTATCCACAAATTTCCAACTCAATGGTAAGCAAATCAATTAACCCAACGAGCATTAATAGATGACAAGGACTAATATCTCCACTCCATCTAATCACCATCTCATCACATATTTAGGGGCTAATTTGATACAGGGGAAGGAGCTACCTGTCAAAAGCTATTGCCATACCATCAGCTGATTTGTTCTGCTGATCCTGCCGATCCTGCCATGTGACCTCTGCATCATGGTAAAGAGAGAGATGATTAGTCACACTAACTGTTAACTCAGTCTAACCGGATAAATCCGTCAAACTAGTTAAAGTAGATAAACCAGTCAAAGCAGGCCCAACCAGAAGACACATAGAGCTGCTTTTAACCCTAACCCCCCTCCCCAAGATTCACTTGCCTTTTCTGGTCCCTCCAGGTGTCGTTGGGCATCGCTCTGGCTCTGACAGGTGGGAAGTGATGACGTCATCATAAAGAAGCAAAGAGGAACCAATGAACAAACCAATTAATTAACAAATGAGAGAGAATGTCAAGTCACTAGCTTCTGGCTCAAACCTGTGATGTACCCACCTGGAGTTGTTGGGGGAGGGGCATGTGACAGGGCACCATTAGATTGTGCCAGTAATTGCACTACAGGAGGGGCAGCGGACAGGAGTGGAGCTTGGACAGGTGTTAATGTTGCAAAAGGTGTAGGTAAAGGTACAGGACCTAGAGGCGGGGCTTGGATAAGTGTTGGAGTAGAAGCAGATACAGGTAAAGATACAAGAGCTGGAGGTGGGGCTTGGACAGGTGTTGGAGTAGAAACAGGTAAAGGTACAGAAGCTGGAGGTGGGACTTGGACAGGTGTTGGAGTAGAAACAGGTAATGGTACAGAAGCTGGAGGTGGGACTTGGACAGGTGTTGGAGTAGAAACAGGTAAAGGTACAGAAGCTGGAGGTGGGGCTTGGACAGGTGTTGGAGTAGAAACAGGTAAAGGTACAGAAGCTGGAGGTGGGGCTTGGACAGGTGTTGGAGTAGAAACAGGTAAAGGTACAGTAGTTGGAGGCTGGGCTTCGACAAGTGTTGGAGCAGAAACCATTGCAGCTAAAGGTACAGGAGCTGGGGGTGGGGCCTGGACTTGTACCGGTGCTAATACAGGCGTGTTAAGGTGGGTGGTTCCTGTAGGGGCTTGTATTCGTATCAGAGGAGGCGGTGGATGATTGGCAGGGGTTGGGGGTGGATAAGGATGGGGGGTAACAGTTCCAATTGGTGATCCTGAGGTGGCTGTGGACAAAAAGAAATAGTCAGACAGACAAATGAAAATAGACAAACCTTGGAATAATGATCATATTACATCACATGTCATTTAGCTCAGTGATTCTTAACCAGAATAGGGCTGCAAAAAATTGATAGAAATATCTGGATGGCTTTCACCCAACGCTATCTTGCGAAAGCCAATCAGAGTTCAGATGCTCCGCTCGTCATCACCGCCGTGCCGCTCCCAAAGCGTGAATACACTTTATCAAACGGCCGCTCACCGGAAACACACACACAGCTGAGACTGGACGCCTTTAAGTCAGTTGGTGTCTAACCGAGAGAGGCTGGCACCGAGCCGACACAACAGGTCATCAAACCGGCTGCTGGTCAGCGCCAGTCATCCAGACGCACGTCCTGGAGGAGTCTATGAAAACTACAACTAGTCGGGCAAGTATGGTGGGGAAAATCTGCTTCGCTTTTGGTGTGTGTTTTTTTAAAGGGCAGATGCAGAAGAATAAGTCAATTTTCCTCACTGACTGTAAACTCTAAATCTGGCTTAAAAGGCAGCTGCCTCGTAGCTAGACGTGTGGCATGATGCAAGAAACCATAGCGGAGAAGTTGTGCCTGCCGCTGTAGATATGTGCCAAAAGATGATCACGTGTTGTCATGTGAAGAAGATATGAAGAGGAACATACCTCTGTCTGAAGCTCCTTTGGGCGGGACGAGAGGTAGCTGGCGTCCTCTGCAGCTGAAGACTGCCGTTCCTGTTGGACTTGTCTGGGTTGAGCCGCCTTGCAGATTTGCTCTGTTGATAGAATAAAAAACACATCAAACTAACAACCTCACATGGGCGAAGTAAATTCAGAGATCAAGGCGTCATTAGCAACGTAAGATAGAGGTTTCCTTACTGAAGACCTGTTAACATTCTTTGGTTCTACACCTTTCTCCTGACTAGCAACATGCTAATGTCCCACTGTTTACCCTACAATTATATGTAAAAACAGCTATAAAAAGGCTTGGGTGATGTTCTTTTTTTCTTTCTCTAGGGCCTGGAACCGTAGAAAGGACCTGCTGACGTCCTCTACCTCTACATCTACTACTGTCTGTTTACCTCAGAGGTTCCACGGCATAGGTCTCAGGTTCGTAGGGGAAGTCAGGAATGAAGCCCTGACTGAAAAAGAAATACGTCACAATTCAAAACCCATTTGCTCAATGTGGGTCCCGGTGGTCTATATGGGTGTGTCCTGCAGAGGGTAACGCCTGTATAGACCACGCCACTTTGAACTCTGACCCATGTCTTTCAGAAGGAAGGTTCTCACCTGTAGTCCTCACTGCTCCCTGTCATCATACGTTTTGTCTGGAGGGTTTGGTTCGGTCCGTTTAAATATCTTACAAAGAAAAATACACGAAAATGTGATGACTTTCATCCCTCATCTACTGCAACTACTAATCGTACTACTACTGCTAAAACTACAAGTAGTACTACTACTACTACTACTACAAGTGCAACAAATACTGGGGATACTAAATACTAATACTAAATCCCCAACAGTTGAAGTACCTGTCATCAAAATCGAGTGAGGTGGCAACAGACGTTCTCCTCAGAGATCTCCTGAATATACAAAGAAACAGACCAGTTATTCAAGTATTCAAATCAGTACTACAACCACTATTCCAATGGACGTTTTTATCATGGGTATGTCATTTTTGGAGCAGAGGCCAAAAACATGCAAGGGTCCAATCAAACCCCAAATTGCTTCTGGAAGGTCAGGTGTTTGCCACAGTTACCTTTCCAGGCTTCTATACTGGCCAGCATCAGAGTACGCTCGGTTCAGTTTGGAGCCTTGCAGCAACCGCACAGCGTCCTCACGGTACAACGGGTACAGAGGGTTACCACTGTAAACCATAGTTCAGGGTATCAGAAGTCAGGAAGTAGGAGGTCAGAGGTAGGAGGGGGACGGTGGTCAAGGTGAGAGCGTCAGAAATCAGGATGTCAGAAAACAAATGCAAGGAAGGTCAGGGGTCAGAGAGTGAAGATGACGATTGTAAAGAGTAGGAGGTCAGAGGGTGAGGGGGGTGCATGTCAGAGGTCGTAAGGTGAGGGCGGAAAAAAAGTGACAGTGAATGGATTGACATGGCTTAGTTTCTGATTGGTTGATACACACCTAGACACGTAGCTGCTCACCTCAGAGGAAGCATTTGGTTCGGCGAACGTGACCTCATCTTGACCATACCAGATCGAGAGAGGTGATTGGACGACATCTCCTTTTCTGTCACTGAAAGGGCGGAATCCCGTCGATTGAGTCTGTAGTCTAGACACACAAAGAGAGAGGGAGTTGAACCATTGACCCTACCAGCCCCAAAATTCTCAGGATTACTCTTAAACGAAGATGATTGAATGAATCTTTGACATCTTCTGCAGACATTGCAGTGCATGATGGGACATGAAGTTCACCTGATATCACACCGATGCCATTCTCACAGTCGTAATCCGAGAACTCACTGTCACTAATCTTCTGAGGCCCTAGGGAGAGAGCTTCCTCAATGACAATAAAAAACAAATCTCCAAACCAGTCTGTGTGTGTCTGACTATGTGTGTGTCTGTCTGTGCGTGTGTGTTTATGTCTGTATTTGTATGTGTGTGTTCCCGTCTGTGTGTGACTGTATTTGTGTGTGTCTCACTCGGCAGCCTTGTGCTGGCTGCAGGCTCTTCAAGCTGCAGTCCTCTTCGTTGCAAGTAGGGAGAGCTGCTGAGCTCAGAGGAAACATCATGGAGCTGCAATTTGTACCAATGAGGCTGATCATCTAACAGAGCAGAGTCCAGCTGTATCAGGACCTGGAGAGACAGACAGGAACACAGACAGACAGGGGTGGAGACAAGACACAAGGATAATTTACGTTCCTACTGAATAGAGTTGTAGCTGTTAATAAATCTGCGATGAAGAAGAAGAAGACATTCATAATAACAATAAGATGAGACAGGTGGAACACATTGGGCTCCATGTTCCCTGCGTGTCTTCCGACCTCCCCCAGGAACTGGCTCTCCTCCTCCCGGACCCAGGACTGGTCCCAGACCCTTAGCTGCAGCATGCGGTCCCTGAACTCCCGCCAGTCCACCGGGGAGTATATAAAAGTCTGGTTCCACCGGGGCTCCGCCGACTTCCTCACAGTCTTGGTTCTGCGCTTACTTCGGTCGCTGTGGAGAGAGGAGACAATCGGGCATCAACCCCCCCCCCAAGGAGCCATGGTTTGTCTGTTTGTGTATTCAGAGCCAGTGAGCCATTGATGTTCAAAATAATAATACATTTAAAAACACCTTCATGTGCAATAAAATAATTGTCTTAGTTTAATGCGATAATAACATGATAACGTGCCTAACTCTAAAATATGTACATTTGATTAAAATATATTATTACACACCTATGGACATGAGACATTTTCTAAGGAGCACCTAGCCCACACACGGGTTCTGGTTCTACCTTTGGTCCGGCAGGAAGTAGATGTTGACGTAGGGGTTCCTGGGTCGCCCGTCGTCTCGGAAAGGAAGCGATTTGGCTCCGAGGACCGTGACGATCAGCTGATCACCCACTTTATCGTACCATAGCTTCACCTGGAACACAGACGTTTCCCATCAACCACAGAACCCCGCAGAAGAACCGAGGGAACATGCAGCCAACCGAGCGCCACTGGAACCAGGAAGGAGAACGCTGTAAAATACTGGCAGAAGCTTCAGCAGTAGCAAAGTGACCTTATGAGGCGTTTACACCAAAAGCGAAGCAATTTTTTTACCTGAATTCTGGGAACCAGAGCATTCTTAACACCACCCTGAAACACACACGTCAAAACAAAACATCTGTCAACTGAGAGCTCATTGGCTGTGGACTTTGCCGGGTATAAGGGGTAAACGTACAGAAAGCTGCCCAGAGAGAACGCTGGGGCTCATCGGAGATGACCGACCAACTTTTGGAGAGTCGAAGGAACTGGAAGCTGAAAAGGGAACATTGAGAAGATGCAATGTAGTTGCTTTCTGGTTTGTCTTTCTGTCTGGTTTTAATGGTTATGTGTCCCTTTGTGGTTACTTTGTGGCTCGTTGTAGGGGTTCTGTATATCTTTGCTGTGGTGTTGTGTCTCTTTGTGGTGGTTATGTTATGTAATAAACTCACTTGAGTCGAGTTGGGTTTCTACCCCTCTGAAAAAGAAAAACACAAACAACAATCTGTTAAAGAACACTTGCCATCTGAAAAGATACTCATATATATGTAGGTATTGGTGTGTACTGCAGCATCTTTATATCTACATTTAACATTATTTCAGTAGTAGTAGTATTTCAAAAACATAAACCACATACGTTTATATAATGCAAAATGTCAATGTAAAGTAAATCACTATATTAACACAGTCATTCTGTTCATTTTGAACTTAAATAGCCCCTGGATAAGCCCAGCTCATGAAACACTCATTACTGATGTTGTCTCATGTTTAAGGAGGAGTCAGGATAAAGTCTTTGATTAATGAGTTTTACGGGATTATTACGGGAATATTATTAAACAGTATTTTGCTGTCTTAATTGATCAGCTTATCAACAGAGTAGATCTAAAGAATTATTAAACAATATTCTTCGACTGGTATTGATGAGGAATTTAAAAAAACATGGACTTCTGACCTACCCGATTGGTCGGGACACTACCAGCTCCACCAGTGGTTCCAGTTTGGAGTCCAGGATAATGTTGTAAACTTCATTAAATGTGGCTCCCTGGAGCAGCCGACCGTTCCACTGAAGAACCTGATCACCTGAGAGAAAATATCTGTGAGAACATTATATCTCATGGTGACACAAACCACCAGAACAGTACCTATTATATATATTACCCATATACTTATGTTTTCCCTATAATTATATCAGGGACGCGACTCCAGTAAAACGCAAATCCAACACGTCGGGGCCATCACACGTGACTCAAAAAGCTGAACCACATAATGAATAAATTCTATAAAAGAGAGAATAAGTACTGATCTAGTGGATATATAATCATCTATGTTAAGATCGTTTTATAATATTAATTGTTCTATAAAACTCTCAAGTGTTTGTTTACCTGGCCTCAGGTGCCCGACAGTGTCAGCCAAACTCCCTCTCTTCACCTTTGTGATGAACGCACAGAGACGACCAGACTCCATCATCCTACCCCCGACCACCTGGAAACACACAGGGACCATGAGTAAGGCCCCACTTTGACAAACAAGGAGGAGAAAAAGGAGAAGAAGGAAAAAATGGAGAGGAAGTAACAAGAAGAATGAGTAGAAGGAGAAAGGGAAGAAGAAATAGGGGTAGAAGGAGAAGTCATCAAATCAAAATAAAATTCCGCAGAAATTTTAAGAGTGTGGACTGTCCGTAGATGTTGCAATATTATGGGGCGTCGTTTGGAAAATGTTGCACCTTCTAAAATCCTGCGCAGTTTTGGTACATTTAGCATTATTGTATGAAAAAAAGCTCTCTCAGAGCCTCCATTCTTGCAGTTCTGCGGCCAACGCTTTGGCTACCTCCGTTCATCGCACCGACCAACCACGCATTCCCATTTGCAGTTGCCAGTCGCCTCCGGAGGTAGAGGCCAGCTCCTAGTCTCCAGTCACCGGATTGCACAGGGACCGGGTGCTAGAGCTGGCTGGACACCTCCAGGCTAACAGTTGCCTGCTGGGCCGCAGCGACCTCCCGTTCCGGCTCCCCGACGCCTGATCCTTATTTGACACTCTGCATTTGAGTCCTGCTTCCGCCACCCAGTTGTGACACGAATGGCAGTTTACAAAACGTGTACCTTTTGGTTTCTCTGAGAAATATGTTAGCAGATTTGTATTGGACCCTATGGAGCTGGAGAGAGAGCGACCAGCAGAAGCACGCCATCATTTTGGGATGAAATGAAGCAGGAAGAGTTCGAATTGTGGAAATGGTGGCAAAGTATAAATTATTTTTGAACCAGATTCTGACGCTGCGGGAGGAGAAGGAAAAGGTTGTTGGAGAAGGAGAGGAGGTTGAAGTAGAAGGAGTAGTAAAAGAAAGTGAAAGAGGGGGATTTGAAGGTGGAGAAGACTACCTTCAGGCCCAGCAGGGATCCTGCATCCACAGGAACTGTCCCGTCTTTCATCCTCTTATTCAGCTGAATTCGACCAATTAGATGTTGTCCATCTTTGGATGGTAGCCATGTGACCGGTTGCTGATGAACAATAAACAAAAGTGCTTGTTTAACAACTACACAGGAACAGTTGAGTCCAAACAGGACAACTGGATACCAAGCGGACTTATCATTCAAAAACAAATATCAAGTTTTAAACAGACCGGAGAGGGACAGACATGATGACGGACAGATAGGAGGGGGAAAGACGCGTGGAGGACAGATAAGTGAGGGACAGACATTATGGGATAAATAGAGGTGGGGCTTAGTCCTACCATGGACAGAGGCGGAGGCACGCCCTGCCAGGAACTGTGGTCCCACCATTGTCCGTCCATGTCTCCTAGACAGACATCTAGGAGCAAAAACACGAGGTCGGAGGTCAGATGGACACCAGAGGCTAAGCAAGCTTGGGGAGGTTGATTCCGGATTCTTGTGAATCTTAAATAAATAGTGTTTTCTGCTGTTAAGGACCCACAATGCAACACTCAAAATGGATGGTTAGTTGACAGTAGTTTTGGTACAGCACGGTGGGTAACTCCTCTATGGGAATACCAAAACTAAAAACATGAAGGTAAACATCACACACACACTGAACGATAACAAGCTGGCACACTACAACTGTCACTATGGCAACGATGCACATAAAATGGTGCCACTCTCATGTCCTTCTATTCTTCTACTATTTCTATGAGCTCAACGTGTTGTCTGTAATCCGTCTTCACACAGACAAGTCGAGTGTGTCAAAGCAGCTTTAACCACACACACACACACACACATGCTGCTGTGACCTACTTACAGGTCTGTCCGAGTGAGGAGGGGGATAAAGGGGAGGAACTCCTCCCCACAGTGTCTGTTGGGGGTATTTGTCCTGAGCTCTGGCTGAAAACTGTTGAGCAGTTCATATGTTCAACCTCCTTCAAAACTTGATCCTGCTGTCAGTCTCCTGTTGATATCATTGTGCTTGCCTAGCTTCACAATCACTGCAGACTGATCAACCTGCTGTTAGCCTGTGATTTGTTTATTAGAAGCATGTTATTAACCTATTGTAAGAATATTATTTGCCTGATATTAAAATGTTAGCTGGCGTGAACCTGTTAATATCCTTTTTAGCCCGTCTTTAGCACGGTTGATACAATGCGGTTAGCCTAAAATTAGCCTGTTATTTACATTTGCATGTATCATTTATCTGACACTTTTATCCAAAGTGACAATAAGTGCATTCAATCAAGAGGGAACAGAACCCTATATCAACACCTGATAGAAAACTTAGGAAAAACAACATGTTATGTAAAATTTAAATGGGAACAAGAACTTGAGTGAATATCTCAAAGGATGAATGGTTAAATATTTGGAGGACACAACAATCCTCAAAATACTCGCAAATGTGGAGGGAACACTGTTGGAAAAATGTAATCGATTCTTTGTTACACCCAAAATTACAAACAAGTGCATGTCTATCACTCAACCATGTTGGAGGAATTGTGGGGCAGTAAATGTAAAAAACTCATATATTTTCGCTCTACCCAGAAATTGTAGAATTCTGGAAAAACGTTCATACCACCATTGTCAAAACCCTGGGCTATGATGTACCTAAGTCATGTATGTTTCTTTACCTTGGAAATATGACAGGAGATGTGTTAATAGAAGGCCGGTATCTGTTGAAAATCTTAGTAAAAGGGCCATTACAAGGAGATGGCACAGGACGGAACCACCAACAGTAGAGGATTGGACGAAGATAGTGACTGAACTAAACAACATGGAACTGTTAACCCTTAAAATAAGAAGCAGAGAGGAACAGTGTCGTGACAAATGGGAGACATATATAAATGTGTGGACTGTGTACACACACACAAAAATGTGTGTGTGTGTGTGTGTGTGTGTGTATCTTTGTTAAAAAGAAAAAAAAAATAAAAGTGATAAAAATGAGGGAACAGAACCAGAACAACAAGAATCAAAAAAGTACAATTTCTTCAAGAAAGCCAAACGTGCTATAAGTTGATAATTTGCTAACTAGTCCAGGTTTAATCGGAGGAGGCGAGTATTTAGTTTGCATCTAAAGCTGTCTGAGCTTTCTGCTGTCCAGATTTCATTGGGGAGCTCATTCCTCCATTTAAGAGCCAGGACATCAAACAGTTGTTGAGTGTTTCGCTCTCAGTGAGGGTGCAACAAGCGGATTGATGTGGAGTGAGCGGGCCGAGACCAGGTCCGAGATTTAGACTGGACCTGGTAAGGTAAACAGATGCGGGCAGCTACTAGTAAACAGTAAAGGGAGCGCACCTGTTAACGGCCTGATGTTAGCCTGTTAATAACCTGTTTTCTTTCTTCTATTAGCCTGTTACTAACATATCATTAACCTGTTACTGGCCTTTTATAGCCAAGTTATTAACACGTTAGCTCAACTGTGACATGTAATAGTTTTGGAAATCTCTAAGGGTTGTGCTTGGTCAAACCGTAAACTAGATGCTTGTGGATCTTGGCAGCTAGTTGTCTAGTTTGCTCATCCTTTCCTTCTCTTTCTGCATAAATACCAGATCAGAGGCACAATGACATCCAGCAGATCCCCATAAAATGTTGAAAAGTAAACGTACTACTACACAAAGAATGTGCTTTGATGTGAGAGCACGTCCACGATGGGGGACGTTAGTTATATGAGGACAGGGAGGTTTGGACATATTTGATGGACTGTGAAGAAAAACGATACCGTTCAAACAAGTATTTATCTGGAAATGAGAATAAATCTAATCAGGGCTCAATATTCTCTCCGACGTTTAACACCCTGTGAAGTAAAACTTCATCAAAAGCATCGTCCAGGAAAGGACATCCATGTTTCAGAAGACACTTTAGTCTTTAACGTAAGAGCATCTTATTGTGTTCATATGTGGAAACTGATTCAGATGATGAACGAATGAGGAAATGAAAGCGCGCTGTGTCATTGGCTGGCTGCTGTCAGGGGGAGGAGCCTGTGAAAGAAGAACACCTGCTCCCGACCAGGTGAGGTTCACAGGCTCAGTTACCATAGCGACTGACCCTGAACTTTAGTTACCTCCCTTTCTGAAACAGACAACCAGAGTTTCCCTCATCTCAGGGTGAACAAACTAAGATTACACTAAACCCACCCCAGAGATGCACCAACACAACTTGTGCCAAAGAGAGGAGCTGTGTCTGTCTATAGGGTTTTTGTTTTTGAAAATCCGACATAAGTTAGATCAGAAAACAATTTATTGCAAAGTCTGTTGAGCCTCTAGTGGCAACAGTAGCAGCCACAACAAGTTAACATGCTAACTAGCTAACGAGCTAACACGCTAAAAAGCTGACTTGCTGGCCAGTTGCGAGCAAGTTGGCCACCGAGCGGGAACAGCTGATTGGGTCCTTTTCGGGGTCAATGAATTAATGTGTTTACTTGAAAAAGCAATACCGTCACATACCGTCAGAATCTTTCTAAATACTGTGACATACATTTTTGGCCATACCGCCCATCCCTACAGCCAGGTGTGCGTTTTGGCCAGAGAGCGGAAGAGCAAACTATTTTTCGACAGCATTCCATTTGTGCTTGTTGATGGTCCTTCTTGAACATCACCTGAGACAACTGTATAATGTATGAAATAATGAAACAAAAAGTACTGTCATAATGTGCCTTTTCAATAAAATAAATGGGATATTCCATGTTTAACAAATAGACATCTGTCATAGCCTGGCTAACTGAACTATATTATCTGCCAGTAATCAATATGGCATTATGCCATTCACATTGATACAACATAACTTGTAATACAGTGCAAGATTAGATGGTCAGACTTCTCTTGATAAGGATATCATGACCCCGTTCTTCGTATAGCTAGCTACTTGACTTAACTTGCTCAACACTAGCCAATAACTAACCCGATAAAATACAAATGACAAAATACTCTAAAGTAATTGAAACTCGTTTTTCAGATAAAAGTAATAGAAATACGGCCCATCTCTGCAAGTACTGCAATTGACGAAATGAAAAACAACTGTCAGTGTAACATGTTCAACCACTGGAACTGTAACACGTTCAACACTGTAACATGCACAACAAATGCTGGAACATTGTATATATATATATATATATTTACACACACACGCACACACACACACAGTTACAGTTGTGTGTGTGTGTCTTGCTTGGCAGGTATAGCAGACATTGGGAAAAGAAGAAGCGCTCAGCTGTAAGAGGATTATCAAGCTGAGCTAATTATGGTGATAGAAGCGAGAACACAAAGTCACTGAGGAATGTTCGTGCCATTTGTGTCACATAATACATTATATCTATACCAACAAAACAGTAGGATGACAGATTATATCTGTGGCTTTGCTCTCTACTCTGAGGGGTTTGTTTGCCTCCAGGTCTTCTGTAAATTTATTCTGAAAACAAGCAGTTAGCATTTAGACACATAGCCTGTTTGGTACGACTTAGCATGTAGCCTCAAAGCCTCGAGTAGGTACCACTTAGCATGTTGACCCCTAAAACTGTTTGGTACCACTTAGTATGTTACTAACTAGCCTCTTTTAGCTACCAATTAGCAAGTAGCCTTTCAGCTAACACTTAGCATCTACCCACTCACGGTCAGGCTCTTCCCAGCTGGTGCAGTCTGTGTGGGCAGCAGCTTCTCCCCTAAGCTGCTGAAGCTACCAATTGAGTGCATCTTCCCCAATCTCTGCTCAGTCTGTGCTGCACGCTTATTGGTTTTCCTCCTCTCTAAGGCGGCGCTTGGGTCCAGGTGTTGCCGAGGTAGCGAGCTGCGGCAGTAGGGCTTACGTCATTAGCAGCCCAGTCGCCAGAAAACATCCTCTGGTTTCCAAACTTGAACAATCCCTGGAGCTGATTCTAATGGAGAACTTAAGGGAAATGTAGAAATGTTGGACTGAGGGGGGCAGGGGGGTAAGGTCTTTCTAAGGAGACATGACTGTGGTTCTGTTGGAGAGGGTTATGGCTTATCAGAACGTATCTTCTGATTACCTGATCATTTGGTAAATACTGAAAAAATTGTGCTTTGAGAAAAGTTAACGCAACTTTGTTTCCTTCCCGGTGTGCGTTGACCCCTGTAACCGCCGCGTGTTGCAGTCAGATGGAGAGAGCGATACGGTAGTTAAAGATGGAAAGAGCTTTTTGCAAGTAAAACAAACCAAATAACTGTGTCAGACAGAAGGGGATGAATGGCAAACGGAGCACTTTAGGACTAATAGTGTGCGGAACATGTTGGGTTAAGCGAGCTGATAGGATAGGCTAAGATAGGCTACTTCAAAGAGGACCACCATCGTGTCCCTAAAAAGTGGTTTGGAAAAAGTCCTGGCTAAATGTCGGGACATTGTTGCCACTTCAAACGTTATATGATCAAGTCAACATGTTCCACCCGCCAGGATGATCACATTTGTGTAGTTTGTCCGTCTAGAATACACGCTCTATGAATTCATTACTGGTTCATTTATAGGATTGTCTTTAGAAAACATTATTTTAAATGTTTTTAAATCTAACCCTAATTAATATTAATAATGATCGTAATTATCATGATTGCTGCAATTATGACTGAACTCAATCAGTTGACACATTAAACTGAAACAAGACTGAATTCAGTTTATTTCCAGAATCAATAATAATATCAATAACAACAAATGATGTCCAATCTGAAAGAATTGAAAAAATTATTTAACACCCATGCTGTTTTTCAGCCTGATATTGAGAGACATGAACATTTTGGACTGGTACATCAGAATGTCCTGGTTATCACCAAGTCACACCATGCTGACTTGACATAACTATTTTTAGTTACCTTTTATTTATAACCTGAAATTGACCAAAAGTAGTCTTGCGAATGATTTTGAAGGACACCATTCAGCTCATTTATGGTATTTTGAGAGGCTTTACTTTTGGAATGGTAAATCAGAATGTCCTGGTTATCCATAAGTGACTTCTTGGGGATGTGTACTTCAATCTAAAGTGAATTCCTCATGTAACTATTGATTGTTTTATTTTAAATCTAATCTAGAATTGACCAGAAGTAGTATTGTGATTTTGAAGGAAATTGGCTCATGTATGGTATTCTGAGAGGCTTTAATTTTTGAATGGTACATCAGAAGGTCTTGGTTATAGGTTGACATAAAAGGCCCAAGACCATGGTAATGTCAAAGATAAAGTTTGCAAAGCGGCATTCCTGGCGTTAACGATGGTTAACGACCACTGACTTGTGAACGCTTCGTCCGACGGCCGCATTTGTAACCGTTCAGCCAGTGCCCCGACGTGCAAGGAGTAGCGAGGACCCATCCAACGCTGCTTGCAGCTTTAATTCATTTCTGTATTCTTTGAATTGTGTTTTAATGCAAATCACCACTAAAGATGAAGCAACAGTTGTTAATTTATGTTGATTTTATTATTTAATAATTATTTTTATCGAGAAACTCCAGGTCCAGAAGTGTCAATGTCCTTCCATATCCCACAATGCAAAGTTCTGCTGCCTGGAGAAGATAGTTAAGCGCAAACCTTAAGGTCTGATGAAGACCCTGACCTGATGGGTTCTGGCAAAGTCTCGGAGGTGAGTCCAGAAAGTTAAATGATCTTCGAATGCAGCAATCAAGCAACAACTTTACTGGATCGACTGGACTCAGTCTAGATGGCACGCCAGATGTGTTCTCCGTCATTGATGAAGGCATTGCTTATCCTTACCTCACATAGTTCTGTAGAGAACTACAAAAGCTCTGAGCCCCCAAAATGAAAGGCTTAATGACCAAACTGTCTTCTTCTTGACAAAAGACATAGAAACATCATGTGTTCAAAGGCTCCACTTCCTGCTCTACTTTTGAACAGACATCGGCTCCATCCCCCTCAAGAGCAACCTCCCCGCCACTGCCATCGGAACCAACGTCTGCTTTGCCACCATCATCGCCACCGCCTGCCTCACCGCCAGCATCCAAATGCTGCTTCATGTGTCGCTTTAAATGTCCAGTGACAGTGAAACATTTTCCGCAGACAGAGCAACTAAAGGGTTTCTCCCCTGTGTGGACCCTCATGTGAATTTTCAGGCTTCCCTTTTGGGCACAACTCTTCCCACACACATTGCAGCTGAAGGGTTTTTCTCCAGTGTGGACTCGCATGTGTTTGGTCAAGTCTCCTTTTTCAGAGCAGCACTTCCCACAAAACGGACAGCTGAAGGGTTTCTCTCCAGTGTGAACCCTCATGTGTTTCTTCAGGTCTGTCTTCTGAGCACACCCTTTGCCGCAGATCGAGCAGCTGAATGGTTTCTCCCCTGTGTGGTACTTCATGTGTCTATTAAGGTGTTCTTTTACATGGAAGCTTTTGCTGCACACAGGACAGGTGAAAGGTTTCTCCCCGGTGTGGATCCTCATGTGTCGGGTCATGTTTCCTCGCCCGCTGAAGTTCTTCCCACAGAAAAGGCAGCTGTAGGGTTGTTCCCCAGTGTGACATCTCATGTGAGCCGTCAAGGACCCGCTGTCTTTGAATGTCTTATCACAACCCGTACACGGGAACGGCCTCTCGCCGGTGTGGTCTCTGACGTGTCTGTTCAAATTGCCCTTCAGGCTAAAAGTTTTCCCACAATAGGAGCATGGAAATGGTCTCTCCTTTCCAGAAGAGCCGATATCACTCTCAGAGACTCGGTTGAGTTTCTGAGTATCAAGATGAAAACAGGCTTTTTTGGTGTGTGACCAATCAGAGTCATCGGTCTCAGAAGAGCAAGGTGAATGGTCTTCATTATTTGGTTGTAAATTTAGAACTGAGTTCCTGTTTGGTTCTGGTCCTCCGCAGTCCTCTCTCTCAACTTCTGTTCCCATCTGTTGAGTTTGTCTCTGATAAAACTGTAAGGACTGAGCTTCCTCTTCATCATCTTCATTTTTAACAGGAGTGGATAACACCTTCATTTCTAGATCCTGCAGTCCTTTCAGCTGTTCACCCTCCTGACTGGTCCAAAGTTCCTCCTGTTCCTCTTTAATGTAGAGGGGCTCTGGGTCCTCCTGGTCCAGACTGGAGTTCCAGTCCTGCTGCTCTTCAGTCTCCCACAGCTGCTGGACATCTGCAGGATACAGGAAACACACACACACATTAGCAGTGGACCTTGATAACCATGATACGGCCTATATGGGTATCATCATAAAGGGAATACTGTTGAAGTGTATGTCCAGATGTGCAAATATCAGTATATATGTTGTAGTTAAAGAGAAAAGGAAGATGGCACTCAGTATAAATGAAAAGGTTTCAGTTATAGATTAATATTTGATTATCTCTTTTGATCTATGCATTTACAGTTCTAAACTACCACCTTTTATCACAATTTGTTAAAATTCTCTCTGCAAAGGTTTATTTAGATTAAGTGAAGAGCACACTTGGTCTAGTCGAGATCTCCAGAATTTTGTCATTTCATTTTGTGCCAAACTTGCATTTTTCTATGCATACTGCGAGTCGTCTCGGTCCCTCTGTATCTACCATTTACGATGGCTCAGTTATCATAGCAGGAAACAGTTATCCCGATATATGGTATGTGTATCTTTTGGTTTAAACCCAAAACACACCAATCAAATTATACTACTTGAGCCCCTCACAGAGGAAAAAAGACCTGCTAACCCTAACCCACCTGCTGTTAACGCATTTATAACACGTTAACATGCCCAGCCATAATGTATTTATTAGTGTTGTCAAACGATTAAAATAGTTAATCACGATCAATCGCATTTATGTCATAGTTAACTCAATATTAATCACAATTTTGTGTCTATTCTAAATGTCCCTTCCTTCATTTTCTTTTCATTTGATTGCTCATATCAACATGGAAAAGTGGAATGGCTTGCTTTATGCAAATGTTTTATTTTACTGAAAAATAACAAAATATAGTGCGGTACAAACTATAATTATAATTTCAGGTAAACAAGGACTCAGCCTATAGCGCAGTTAAACCGGCAGGGCTCTTTCTACGACTGGTCAATTAGCTTGATTGATTGACACCTCACTGGAATCGTTAGAGCCTATGGAATTAAGCCATTTCTGTCACAATGGGGTGACAGAAGTATGACTCAAATGTAGACTCGCAAACAAAAAGTACTAGTTCCTAGCGAGGAATCGAGAGAGCAGTTAGCGGGCAGAAACAAATCATTTCGTGAAGTTTGGGCCCAGGAGAGAGGATTGAAACCTGGAAAAGCTCCTCCTGGTCAGTGCGGGGGCTGACGGGGGCACGACGACCGACCGCTGAACTCGAATAATTTGTTCAATATTAATTTGTACAGCAGAACTTTATTGGAGTAAATACAAAACATGCCTTCCTAAAACACACATTAGTACATAGAACTATACACAATTCGTACACATTATAAACCTTATACTACTCGTTACAGCCTACATGCGCAAAGTCTGCAACTTCTGTCAGAGCAACAGTTTTTGCGGGGCTTTCTAAAAAAAGATTCTAATGGCCTCTTATAAGGGAAGGCATCAGGAGATGGTCCATTGATGGAGATCCTAACCCAAGCTACCAGGTGTTCTCCTTGAAGTTGGTTCCTGAGGTCTGTTTTCACCTGAAGATAAAGCAAAATGCTAATTATTATCAATACAAAATTAACCTATATAAAGACATTGGGAATTTCAATGTATTTCCATCGTTGAGAAATCCTGTCAGCAGTTTACAGAGAAAACGGGAACAACCAGAGCAACGCTTTTTATAGAACGATTTATTGTGCGATTGTGTAAAAGTGTTCATGAAATACAAACCTTTCAGCCGTCCTCTCTGCACCAAACAGGCTTCCAGGGAGGGTCGTGTTTCCATGACACGAGAGAGACGCGGTGTGTACAAAGGGGGGGGGGGGGGGGGGGGGGGGCTGTGTGTGTGTGTGTGTGTGTGTGTGTGTGTGAGACGCGTGAGTGACAGACGGAGGGAGAGCAGGGAAAATGCAACTGAACGAATGCAGTGATTGATTTAAAAAGCGGTTAAAAACACACCAGCGACGAAAAGTAGGACTAAAAATATTAGTTAACGACCTTTTTTCCACGACTAAGACGAGACGAAAACGGATTTAAAAAAATAAAACTATGACTAAATCTATATTAACTTTCGTTAAACGAGACGGGAAAAAAAGTTACATCTTTTTGTTCTTTTATTCGCGTGCACCAACAGACAAACGTACCGTGTTACTTACATCACATTATTACAGGTCATTTAGCTTTTATCCACGGCTTAATTTCAGCCGTAGAGATATAGTTAATATTAGTAATAATAATATTAGTTTCAATCACTGAATGAAGCCACATTTGGTACAAGAATCAGGAGCTAAGAGCACAAAACTCTTGTTTATTGTTGTCGTTCATTTAAACCGCTCGTTTCATGTAAAGAGCGCGACGGTGCGCGTGTAAGAGTTCATTTACGTGTTTTTACGTAGGTAAAATATTGTTAAATATGTTTAAACTTATGTTGTCTTGTTGTCCTTTGTACGTTGACTGCTGTCACGCAACAACCACCAAGTCAAATTCCTTGTGTCTGACATATTAGGGCAATAAATGTTTCCTGATTCCTGACGTCTCTATATTCAAGGACGTAGATGTCTCTGTGGGAGTTAGGGTCACCTCGGGTTAGGGTCACCTCGGGTTAGGGTCACCTCGGGTTAGGGTCTGAGATAACATTTAGCTAGCATGTCTCCGGACGTTCCGCAAAACTGACCTGCTGTGCAGCTTGACATCAGGCTAACAGTAGCTATGCTAGCTAACACTAGCTAACACTAGCTAGGGGAGGCTAGCATTTCTCCATGTTTGACCTGCAGTGCAGCTTGCCTGAGGGCTAACGGAAGCTAACACTAGCGAACAGTAGCGAACAGCGGCATATCGTCCTCGGCACTGACCTGCCCTGTGCAGCCTGACCTCGGGCTTCAGCACGGCATCGAGCAGCCTCCTCTGGCGACAGATCTCCCGCTCCGACCGCTCCGCTCGCTCTTCGTACTCCGCCACGGTTTCCTCGAACAGACCGACAATCTCCTCCGCAGCCGCCGCTAGCCGCTCGGTGAGCAGCGCTCTCAGTGCCGCCGTTTCAGCCGCTTCTTCTCCCTTTTCCACCCGCAGCAGAACGTCTTCGGCGGCGGCGCCGAGCCGCTCGTGCACCGATACGCGCAGCAGCCGCACGGCGCACATTTTGCTCCTTTTCTGCGGACAAAGAGAGCCAGCGGCACCGCGAACACACGCACCGAGTTCCGCGTCGACGACACTTCGCTGAGAGGAAAGCGAACTCTGTTCGGCGGAAGCGAACAGCGAACTCTGCAGGACCGGAGGGCGAACAACGAGGAGCACTGCGGTACTGAACTGACGTGAGGTGATGTCACTAAGAGGCATTGAGTTATGAAAGCCAGATTAACTAATGTGTTGTTTAGGCTAACACTTCAAAACCGTAAACGTTACGCACAAGTAGCGTCACACACGCACGGTCGATATCAAGGAATTTCCAAGCATCATGACATATATCTGACATACACCAGTAGTTAATGTCCAGCATCAGAATGAAACCATCTTTATCCTTAATTATAAAGGATCGAGGCAGGACTTATGACTGCTAGAACCTCGATGCCTGACCCCCAACATCACAGCGACATCACGATCCTGTAGGTCCACGCTCTTCAACATTAGGAGAACATGACCCCTTCTCACTCAGAAGGAGGCGCAGGTACTGATTCAGGCTCTTGTCATCTCCTGGACTATTGTAACGGTCTCCTGTCAGGTCTCCCTGCTCCATTCCACCTCTGCAGCTCATCCACAATGCAGAAGCTCCACGGGTCTTCAACCTTCCTAAGTTCTCCCACACTGCTCCACTCCTCCTCTCTTCACTGGTTACCAGGGGCTGCCTCATCCAGTTCAAAGCCCTGGTGCTCACGTAGCATGCTGTGAATGGATGAGGTCCAGTCTCCATCCAGGACCTGGTGAAACCCTCCATCCCAACATCAAGCTGCTTGTTCCTCACTGAGAGCAGAACACTGGACTAGATCTCCACTCTTTGCTGTCCTGCTCCTAGATGGTGGAAGGAGCTCTGTGATGACATCAGAACCACAGAGAGCCTTCACATCTTCACACTAAAGACACACCTCTTCAGACTAAACCTCCACTATAAAGAACATCTGTCTTTGCTTATGACTTGTGTTGATAACTTCTGTATTCTTTCTGATTGTTCTTTATTCTAGTTGCTAATAAATACTTAATCACAAACGAGTTTAAGATACTTTTTATTTCTCACAAGGACATTATCCACAAATTTCCACTACAGGTAAGAAAGCCGTGTGTACCTTTATGCTTCATTTAACTCACAAGTTTTTTTCAATATAAAAGTCTCCAATTTCACAGACAGAATAAGTTCACTTATTACTACCTTACAACTACCAAAGACAACCAGCTGTAATACAAATTGTAATAATGTGTTATCTTCAATAAAACCTTTTTAACAGAGGAAAAAAAACTCCAGATGTTTGATTGGTATATTAAGTGATTCAAAGTCTGTACACTGTGATGTTATATACTTAAATTGCTCAGAGGATCTTTGTCTCTTTCCTCCTGAACCATTAAAGATTGTTGAGTTAGAACGTCTAATGAAGTAACATCTGTTAGTAAAGAGACTATTTCAGAGAAAAGCATCTAAAACCTTTCAGCGATATAAAGTAGTCCCTAAACACTACATATGTGTAAGTATGTATTCATATACTGTATGTGTGTGTGTGTGTGTACATCCAGCTGGCCAGAGGGTCACAGCTGGATGAAGTTGGTGTCACATTCCTCCTGGGGGCTTAGGTTTGGTGTCCTCCCAGAGTCCCTCGCAGCTCCTTCTCCGCTGTGGACCTTCATGTGAGCGTCCACCGAGCGTTTCTCCTGGTAGCTTTTTCCACAGACGTTGCAGCTGTAGGGTTTCTCCCCCGTGTGCGTCAGCATGTGTCTCTTCAGATCGATCTTCTGGACGAAGCCTTTGCTGCAGAGCTGGCAGCTGAATGGTTTCTCCTTCTTATGGAACCTCTCATGCGTCTCCAGTGAAATCTTTTGGCGAAACCTCTTCCCACAGAGACTGCAGATGAAGGGCTTCTCACCGGTGTGGATCCTCATGTGGGAGTCCAGGTTGCCGATTTGACGGAAGTTCTTCCCGCAGACCCTGCAGGTGTATGGTTTCTCCCCAGTGTGGATCCTTTTATGCACATCTAGGTGCTGGCTCATGGTGAATGTTTTGCTGCAGATGTCACATTTATAGATTCTGGGCTTCCCTCCAGTGTGGCTCTTGATGTGTCTCTTCAGGACAGTGCTTTCAATGAAAGTCTTCCCACAGAACTCACAAATAAATGGCCTTTCGTCGGCGTGCAGCTTCATGTGTCTCTCCAGAGAGCCCTTCCTGGGGAAGTCTTTGCCGCAGGCTTTGCAATGGAACGGTTTCTGTCCGGTGTGCGTCCTCATGTGGATCTCCATGTCCCTGAAGCTGATGCCACAGATGTCACACATCCGGTTGGCTTCTCTGTGGCTCTGGACGTGAAGCTGCAGACTCTCCGAGGACTCCAACTGCTCTCCGCATACGCCACAGCGGCATTCGGCCGCGTTCACGTGAGTCTCTGCGTGTCGCACAAAGTTTCCTTTGTTGTGGAAGGCGTTCCCGCAGACCTTGCAGCAGTGAGAAGGAGTCAGACTCGGTTTCCTGTGTCTGCTTCTGGCAGCGCGCACGTCGGCGGGCTCGTGAATCCGGACATGTCGCCTCAGTTCGGCGCTCTTGCCGAAGCTTTTCCCGCACCCTTTGCAGCTGAAAGGCGCCTGTCCGTTGTGGACTTTAATGTGCCGCTCCAGAGAGCCGGCGTGGCTGAACTCTTTGTGACACACAACGCACCTGAACGGCTTCTTTGCTGTGTGGATCCTCATGTGAGTCAACATGTTTCCCTTCTGATTAAAGCCTTTTCCGCAGATATGGCAGCCAAATGGTTTCTCTCCGGTGTGCAGCCTCAGGTGGGTCTCCAGAGCACGGATCGAGGGGAACTTCTTGCTGCATATGTGGCAAGTCCTGCTGCTGTCGCGATGCGTTTGGAGGTGCAGCCTGAGGCCATCACTGGACTCCAAGCGCTCGCCACACAGACCACAAACACACTCTGCTTCTTTTAGGTGTTTCTCCACGTGTTTCATCAAAAAGCCTTTCCTGTTGAAAGACTTCCTGCACACTCTGCAGCAGTGGGGGGGGCCCTCTTCGTCACTCTGGTCCTCTTCGTGGTCACCGGCCGGATCAGAAACACAATGTGGTCTGGAGGAAGTGTTGGTCAGAAGGTCCTTCAGATGGTCCTGATCGTCCTGCTTCTGATGTCCATCAGAGGGGCAATATTCTGAACGGAAGAAACACAAACAGTTTACATCTACTATGAGACTGATGTTTCATAAAGACCTTTAACCAGAATGAACCAACAGCACAGCAAAGAAAAAGAAATCTAGAATAAGTGACAAAGTGCAGCTTGATGTTTGTCGAGATGAGAAGGAGGATCTCAGTGGATCCAGGTGCACGTAGCTGGGATCAGTGCACGTCCACGTCTTTCTTAAGTAGACCACGTTTCCATCACACATTCACTAATTCAGAAACGGAGAAGACACCGTGCAGCATATTTCTCACCCGCTGAGCAGCAAATGATGAAATATATGAGTAGGTGAAGCATATAATACACAAAATGCAAAAAAAGGAATACGGCAGCTGTAACTAAATTGAGAGATTGTATTGCTGTATCTGTTCATGTGCTAAATGCGCTGGTTTTACTGAAAAGTGTCTTTGAGTAGCCTACCATGTAAAGCACTATATGAATAAAATGTATTATTATTTAGCCTATAATTTGCCTTGAAAATGATCTGAGGGATTTGATGTTCCTCAGTAACCCGGTTACAGAGAGGTGTAGTTTGCTGACGAGCTACTGAACAGAAATGTTCCAATCTGTCCTCAGCCTTATTTGTTAAGCTGTCACTCATGATGACACGCCCCTCTCAGTCGACGCCCCCCCCCCCTAAGCCAAATCAGGGTGAAATGTCTGAATATGAAAAAAAAGATCCAAACGCAAAAAAAGTTTTGAACCTGAAAAGAAAAAGTTTTGAACCTGAAAATATTAAATCTGCAACCGAACAATGAAAAAATATATTTTATTCAAAATAATAATAAAACTGAGTCAAAACTATATTCAACCCGAAAATATTTTTACTTTTTTTTCCAATAATTTTTATTTTGAATACAGTGTTGTACTTTTCAATGTTCAACGACAAAACTTAAACTTTCAGGTTCACATTTTTTTTCGAACGAACAAAACTTTTGACCTGGTTGTTGCAATATTTCAATAAATATATTTTCTTGTATTTCTTCATACGTCGCAGTGATGTAGTGCTCACGTATACAGTCTCCATTGCTGCAGTGAATATGTGATGCATTTTAATGATTTTCTGCAATACGTTTGTGAATGTGTGACGAATCAGGTGACGCAGTCATACAACGTCTGTCGCTGTTACGTAAACCACGACGCGTAAGCGGGTTCAAGAACTAGCGTGAACCAGGGTGAACTAGGGTGAACCAGCGTGAACTAGTCTAACGCCGGTTCCTCCGGACACAAACCTCTCTCGTCGGGCTCCTGTGGTACCGTCGCCTCCGCTCTGGAGACACCAAAAGCCGTGAAGATGATCTCCACGGCGGCGTTAATCCGCTCCGTCACCTTCTCCTTCAGCTGCTCCATCTTCACCTGTCCGCGCTCCTTCAGCAGCCAGAAGATCTCCTCGGCAGCCGCAGACAGCTGCTCGTCGATGGCCGCCAGCAGGCTGCGGTCGTCCCGCAGAATGCGCGCCTCGGTGCTCTTAGAGCGTTTTTTGGACATTTTGGCGGAACATCCACTAAACAAAGAGGAGCATGTAAACAATGTGTCCACTTCCGGGATCTCTGACTGAGCGTCTTTGCGTAACATGTCGACGTTCCTTACGTTAAGGTGTGACGTCATCCATCACGTGAGTGGGGTTATCTCCAGAATGTTCAGTGCAAACAAACTGCATCTAAACATCTCCTTATTAAACGTTTTCTTCATCTCGGTAGTTTAGTTTCTATAGGTGGTAAAAACATTACATATAAATAATTAAAAACAGACATTTAACCCAAACCACTTAAAAATGATTAGAGCTTATGTCTTCAGTCGTTCTTACTATCTCTGAAAGATGATATTCATACATCCTTTTCAGGGGGTGACAGACATGTATATAAATACTTTACTCAGAAATGATTTGTTTGGAAAGTACTTTACTCTGAGTACTGATTCGTATGTACTCTCAGGCCGTAGGTTTGGTTTCACCATTTGTAGGGACCAGCTCTCTGATGTGGAATTTGAACTGGGTTTAACCCAAGTTTATCTATCATTGCCTCTGCCTTCTCAAAAAACTCTTGGAACTTTTCATCTCTTATTTTTTTCTTTGGAATTGGGGTGACATAGAAAACAGCAGCCGGCATACCAGTGACCTGTTTAGACACTGAAGTTCTCTTAGGCAAGGCCATTTTATTTGTATAAATATTAGTCACACAATGTGCACCACAGTGCACCTACAAGGTTAATGGTTGTTCTTTTTTAAAAACTGCCTGTGCCACGGTTTATTAAAACATTAAAATAAATGGGTGTGTGTACGTGTATATATTTTTCCTTTCATTTATAGTGTAATGTTTTATCCAGCCAACTCATATCTTCTCAGAGCGATGTGTTTGTTGGTTTCTTTGTTTGTTATATTTACTATTTCTGTATGCAGTGGCAGTTAGTCAGTTACCTACCTCCAAGTGAAGCATAACTAAATGTAATATCCGGTTAATCCTCACCGTTTCTGTCTGGAATACGTTGTAAAATCAATAAAAAGATTTATATAAAACATTCACTCATAATGAACATGTTTTATTCATTGCTTTGTTCCAGTATCTGAACTTTCCTTTTTCTGCATGTCTCTCAAAACATAAACAGGGAAATTATTTCAAATTTGTCCTGAAAGAACCCCCAACCCAGATTGGATCTGCTGTGTTTCACTCAATTCATTCACTAAAGAATTTTACAGCGGTTCTCAGAGCTCTGAAGAGAGGTCCTGGTCCTCCCTCTTCTTCCTCTTCATTTCTGTCTCCGTGAGGACGTAGAAGTCTTCCTCGGCTCTGGCCATCAGCTGAAGTGGACTCTGGTCTACGTCCTCTTGCCCTCCATCCTCGGACCGGCTCTGCTCTGAACGACTCCTCTCCTTCAGACGGATCTCTCTCTGCCGGGCCTCCAGGATCTTCTCTCGCTTGGTCTCGCGTTCAAACATCTGTGACATCTCAGACACCATGGAAACAGGGTTATAACGAGCTACTGATGATCCATCTAACGCTGATGTTCAAAGTTTTCTCACAGCAGCCAACAGACTCTTCTCGTTCTTCTGGAGTGTTGACAGTCCAGAGGAGATCTCCAGCAGCGTGACTTCGCCCTGCTGAGAACCGCACGCCACCAACCGCCCATTGTCCTGGAGACGGAGGCTGTACAGGGCCTCGTCACACACCTGAGGGTCACCAGGGCAACAGCAGGGCCATCATATCACAACTGTGAGCTGAGGTAAAGAGTTAATTAATGAGAAGACAAGGACAACCGTTTTGTGGGAGTGGGAGTCTTTTCTATGGAAACACACATTAACTTCCTTCTTTTTTGGATGTTTTCCTGTACTGAGGGTCAAAGGTCAGGGGATGTGGTATGGGTACAGACTGTGTGGTACATTGACGGATAGGTAGATTATGGACACGTGAGCTGCATGTACCTTCAGACTCAGTGTGGGGTCATTCTGTTTGAACAAAATGTCCCACATGTCCAACATGCCGTCCATCTTTACAGTGAAGAAGACAGAGGGCCGGACGGGACTCCAGCAGGCGTCCATCAGATAGGACATCTGATTCCTGAGAGGGGTTAAAGTCTAGCTTGAGTTAGTGAGCAGAATGTCCACCTGGAGTCTTTAAGAGTAAAGAATAAGACGACCAGATGAGACGAGGACCAAATGGTAGTGATCTAATAGGTGGACAAGAAGACAGAGACAACAGATGGGAAGATCACAGGGAAATGTGGTGTCCTACTTAGTCCACATGATGGATGACTCCTTGATGTCCTCGGACCAGATGCGGGCGGTCCAGTCCCCCACGGTGAGGAAGTTTTTTGGGAAGAAAGGGTTCCTTTGCAGAGCATAGACGGGTCCGTGGTGTCCATCATAGGTACAAACCATCTTCTCTGCGGGAGTCTTTGCCTTCCGGTTACAGGACACAACCAGGCCCTGTTCTGTCCCCACCAGGAACTTAGTAGGCTGCAGAGACATAGAGGACAGAGACTCACTCTGAGACATGGAGGACGGTGTGATTGAAGATTTCGCACAGACTCGGAGTCCAATGTGTCTTTCTCCATTTCTCTGTTTATTTCCCTGCAAGGAGAAAAGGTCACAACAGCTACGTCCTCAGTCGACTGCCAACGACTTGGCAAGGCTGTTGGCACACACATGCGTGGCAGACGATGGGGTCTTCTGCCCCCCCCACACACACCCCGGTCGGCCGTACCGATCGTCAGCCGTACGCCATTCGGATCATCACCCCCCACCCCTCCCTATGATTTGAATGGTCGGGCCCACGTTTGATCGAAGTAGGAGTATGTGGCCCCCCTGGCCTAAAGGGACTACTTTGCAGTTGCATTATCTATTTAACTTTAAAGTAACTGTTTTAGATAGATTAAATAGACCTGGGATGTTTTCTGGAATTGATTTAATTGTCCTTTCACCAGCTGCCACGGGGGGGTGGGAGGGGGGGTGTCCATCTCTAAGCCTCACCATAGTAGACTCAAAATCCAGAGAAATGGCACCTAAAGCTCGCTCAGGGTTCCCTTCCTTGCTCGGGTCCAGAACCAGACGCTCTGTTGGTTCACTCAACTTACGGACGTCCCACCAAAGAACCTAAAGGACAGAGAAGGGAATTTTAGTTGTGGGTCATTATAACTGTCCTTTGTTACTCTACCGGTCTTTTATCAAACCACCTGTCCTTTGTCCATCTACCGGTCTTTCATTAGTCTACCTGTCCTTCATCAGTCTACCTGTCTTTTATCAAACCACCTGTCCTTTGTCCATCTACCGGTCTTTCATTAGTCTACCTGTCCTTCATCAGTCTACCTGTCTTTTATCAAACCACCTGTCCTTTGTCCATCTACCGGTCTTTTATCACTCTACCTGTACTTTGTCAGTCTAGTTGTCCTTCATCCTGCTACCTGTCCATCAGTAGATGCAGAGAAAGTGTCCGTCCCCGTCTTGGACTGCAGCCAGATGATCTTGTAGACCGGGTCTCTGTGACTATGCTCCACAGAGGATGTCTCCACTGGCTGGCTGCCTCTCCGAGTGTCCCAGAATGCTAAAACAAGCACACCAAGAGATGATGGAACCTGTGACTGACCAATTAACGGTGCGTATCCGCCTGGACTCACCGATCTGTCCGTTGTAGCTGCCTCCAACTAGAGAGTGGCTGTCTTTGGGGTTGTACTCCAGACACACCAATGGAGATGCCGGCTTGAGACTCAACTCCGGTCGGTTTGGATTTTCTGAAATAAACTATGAGTTTAAACTCTGTGAACTCTGAATTCAGCTGCTGTTTGTGCTGTGTCACAAACCGATGTCCCAGATGTAGGAGTCCAGGCTCATGTCTCTGGAGGTTTTCTGGAAGTCAAGACAGGAATAAGCGGCTGCCAGCTTCTCTCCACCATCAGGATGCCACGACAGGCCAGTGACTGTACGCTTTAGCTCGTTAGGATCTCTGCAGGACAACAATGATGATGAGGAGTCAAAACGTTGCTTTTACTAAAATATACCATGAGCATGACACCCGTCTAATGCTCTGCACAAGTGAGCGTCAGCATAGCTCACCTGTTGCTGTTCCTGTTGGGATGTGAGGAGAGTGTTAATGTGAGTCTATGCACCTTTTTTTCAATTGAATAGATATTAGAAAGGGATTATGACTCCAATTTAACTTTCTGACACTAGCTTGCTATACTCATTTGTATACTGAAATTATTTAAACCATTACCGCCTCCAGAAAATGTATTACACACATATAAACCGTGTTAATGTTTATATGTAAAGTTGTGTATCTACATATATAAAAAAAATTCCCCAAGATGAACGTAAAATAAACATTTCTTGTAAATCTCAATTTAAACATTATTGTAATCAAATCAAATACAAAACCAAAGCTAGTTTCCACTGCCACTGCATTAACATATAGTCTCGTTATCTAGTTTTATATAGAATTTACATTGCAACAGGCAAGGTACCATTTATGAAAAGGTACCAGCACAAACATGTTTCATCTATTGATCAATAACCTCTGATCAGTAGCAGGTGTCTCTGTTGTAAGTTCACACCAAAAGGTTATCTGCGTGAGAAGACTCTGCAAAATCAATGCACAGACGCAAATCAAATTTTCAACCTTTTAAAAAAATTTGCCCGACGCCGTCTTGCAAAAGTCAATCAGCGTTGAGATCTTCTGCTCGTCATCACCTTCCTGCCATGAATCCACTTCATGAAACACAGGCAGCTGAGACTGAGCGCCTGTAAGTTAGTTAGTGTCTAACGAAGGGACTGCGGAAATTATCTTTATTATTGATATTATATATATATATATAAATATACATTATATTGTCGTATTATAGACACAGAGGTAAGCCACGCCCCCTTCAGGCCCAAATGACCGCAGCATTGGTGAGCTGGTCCAAGGACCCAGCTGGATTCACTGAGAAGGGACTTTTTAGTCTGTGAAGTCCATGTTTGTTCTGGATTTCCTTTGGAGAATCTCAGTCATTAAAAACAACCACACACTTTCAGTGATGCAGATTATTAATAAACTTTAAGTCCCCCCCCCCCAAACTACGCAACATCCTGTTGAAAGCGAGACAAAGGTAGTAGTCACTAAACTAACACTCGTTTATTCTGATGTGGCCCCGGTTCCCAGCCATGACTGTCCTTGCGTGGGTGTGTGTGTATGGGGGGGGCAAAGGGTCAAGGCCTGCTTGAGCTGCCCTCCCAAGTTTACAAGACATGTTATTTAGCTGACGCTTTTATCCAAAGCGACTTACATTGCATTATAACCCATGCGTTACATTTTGCCTGCGGAGCAATTAGGGGTCAGGTGTCTTGCTCAGGGACACTTCAACATGGCACATGGGGCAGCCAGGATTTGAACCGCCAACCTGGGGGCTCCCAGCGCATCACACTACTCCATGACCACCATCGCCAAATGTATATACTGTACAATATAGTGCATATGTTAGCATAAATAGTAACATACACACACTTGTCGGAAGGGTTGTCTTGAGCCGTACCTGAAGACGTTGATGGTCTTGGCAGACGGCGGCTCCTGATGTTCCTCCAGCTTCTCCCCGTCCTCAAAGCAGTCCTGGTAGATGTCCACAGCATTGTTCTGTCTGATGCAGTGCTCCATGACCTGGACCACACACAAAACCAGCGATCACCGCACTGGACCCGGGTCCATGTGGACTGAGGGAAGGTAAAGTGGGTTGATGTGGACTGAGCAAAGGGGGAGTGGGTCAATTTGAACTGAGGAAACAAGAATTTAGACAGAGACAAGTGGAAATGGGTCGATGTAGTTTGGGGATCTTACGCTGCCCAGCTGCAGGATGCTGTTGATGTAGCTCTCCTCTTTCTCCACCTTCTTCCTGAAGCGGATGGTTTGTTCCATCTCCTGATGATTCACGTCTTTGGGCCAACCCCCTTCCTCATGGTTTAGACCACAGCAGACAGACTCAAAGCGCTTGGTGTTCACCTGCAGAAAAAAACAGTCTATTTGAGAAGGCTAAATCTCCATATTCATGACACAAGGCAAACACGGGGCTAAGACAGAGAAAGACAACTGTAAGATAACGGAAGGGGAAAATAGGGAAAAGACAAGAGAAGGACAAGGGAAAGACAACGGAAAGACAAGGCAAAAGACAAGTAGAAGACTAGGGAGACACAAGGTAAAGACAAGAGAAGGATGGAGAAAGCTGGAAGAAAGAAAGGGAAAAAATGTAGGACATACCATCACCTGTTAGTTACTAGCAATGGAGCTCACGGTCTTGCCTTTAGAAAACCATGGAAGTATTAACCATCCATGAGATGATGAATGCGATATTTCTCATGTTATAGGGAGGCCTTAATAATAACACAGTTCAAACCCTGGACTAGGTGTGGAGAAGCTCACCTGGTGCTCCGACATGTCCCGGCAGGCCTGCTGGCCCTGGTCTCGGTGGGTTTTCTGTGTAAACTGCGATGCCAGACTCTGGTCTGCAGGAACATCAAGCAACAGCTCTGCAGGGCGGTCAGAGAAGAGACACTGCCGGCCAAACTCACTGCGCAGCTTGGTGTAGACATGGACGATCTCCATCCCATTGAAACAATGGAGAGCACTGACCCTAACCCTAACGGTCAAAACACAGATTAAATAGTCAAGAGAAAAACTAAAAGGTCAAAACACCGACTATACAGTTGAAAGAAAGACTACGATGTTAAAATACAGACTAACAACAAAGACTATACGGCCAAAACAAAGGCTAACAGGTCAAAACACACACTAGTGTGAAAACAAGGACTGAAAGGTTATAAAAAATGACTAAAAGGTAATCGGGTCGAAACATCAACTTATAACAAACAAAACATTGTATAATAACAGTCAGAACATCAAATAATAACAGTTATAACTTCAACCTAATAACAGACAAATTTACCTGTCTAAATGACGGTCAAAACATCGACTAAACGACGGTCAAAAGATCGACGTAGTAACGGTCAAAACATCGACTAAACGACGGTCAAAAGATCGACGTAGTAACGGTCAAAACATCGACTAAACGACGGTCAAAAGATCGACGTAGTAACGGTCAAAAGATCGACTAAATGACGGTCAAAACATCGACGTAGTAACGAACGACGTGGAAACAACTGACAGAATAAGCTTACGGGATCAAACTTACTGAAGCCTGGTGGAAGGTTAGCCGAATACTAGCAACGAGACAGTTAGCCGTATCCTAGCAACACGAACGTTTTATTGACAACAAACCAAACAGTAAATAGAAGATAATAACGAAAAAGTGCATCATACTAAACTTGACTTTTAATAAAAAGTCATATATCTCAAGTATATACTAGAAGATATACTTGATATGCAGAATAATATATATATATATGTTATAGTTATTGCTGGTCATCAGGTGACTTTATATAATGTTGGTAGTTTAAACCATAGTATTAAATCTTCATGAATTAGTTGATTGTTTACTCTTGACATGTAAAGAAGTATCAGAGAATGTAAATAGTGATTTGAGGTACTTGGTTCCATTCCACCACTGGTTTGCTCAGATTGAGGTAATAAAATTACCTCAGGAGTTTTATCTTGTGGGAGTCAGCTGATCTCCATATTTTTGAAGTTATTGAAAACAGATGGATGCATTTTGAACTTTTAATCTTTAGTGCAGTTAAACAGTTTCCAGCTTCACAGAGACAAACACCCAACAACTTGAATCATGCAGGTCATAAAATCAGGTCCACAAAAAAAGGAAAGGTAACTTCACACCTACAATGACCATGAGACGTATACACACACATGTATAAATATACAGACTGTATTTAAATGTCTGTTACCTGGAGTGGCTCTTTGTTCTTTCAGTCACAGCTCAGGGAGGATAACAAGTAAATTACCTGGGAAATGTATTGCATGATGGGGTGATATTACTTTCCTTTTGGGTTAGTTGTAGAATGTGAGAAGAGAAAATAACTATTTAGTGTTTGTTAATGGTGAACTGTTGCATCTTCATAATACATCACCTCGCATTCTTTCATTGTTAATCCTCAATTTGAAAGATCTGCTCACGCCTTACTTTGCTGTGACAGAATACAGTTGATGAATGATTTAGAGTTGTTCCATGTGACTTGTCAGTGCTTCACTACAATCCGACCAATGAAGGTGGAGGGAGGATATTCACAGTGATGATGCTCATTGAGGAGTGAAGTTCTCCTTTAACACAATAACCATATTATCAGTAATAATAAATATACACTCACACACGGTCAGCTGAGATCTGGGTACCAAAACAATGTAACAGAGATCATAAGTACAGACAGGTCCGTTTGAAGCAGAAGGGGAAGGGCAACATGGGGAGAAGCAATAGGGCGGAGGGACTCAGAGTTAAATATTCAGGACTTTGATGACACGTCATACATCTGGTTGTGTTGGTCGGGTCTTGAACACTCAGCAGAGATTCTGAAGGACTGGTCCGGTTTGTTCTCAAACTCTGTTCTGGTTAAGGCTCTCAACAGTGTCAGATCAACTCAATGTTTCAAAACCAGAACCGACCCTTTACAGGATGATCCAGGACGTCGCCTTTAGAGAACAATCCACAATTCAGACCCTGTACACTCTACTGTACCCTAGTGGAACACATGTCTTTGGCTTCCTCCTTTGGTCGCAAGTTCCTTGTCATTCCCTTGGTTCTGATGAACAGCCCAAAGGGCTCGGAGCATTTAAACTGTCACACCTCATCAAGAGTCTGAACAGGTCAACTTAATGTGTAAACTATCAACCTATCGATTTACAGCCGTACCGATGAGCAGGAAGTGCCCATGCAGCGACGAGGAGGAAAAAAAAAAAAAAAAAAGAGGGAACATCAGTGGAGGGTTTTCATCATTGTACCGACATAAGGACCAATCTCTCCTCTCGGATTGGTCCAATCATCTCTGACATCACCGAGAGCCAACGTGGAATACAGCCAGCATTACTAAACAGGTGTAGTTGTAGTAACGCATCGTGCTGGCTACCAAAGCATAAAGAGGTTAGCTGGGCAAGTGAATAGGTATTGGGCAGTATTAGGGTCTTTTAAAAAAAACGTTAACATTTGTTAATAAATCACACAGTCATTCAATCTGTATTGATCTCTATGAGAAAGTATTTTGCAGTGCAATGTTTTACTTCTGCCTCCAAATCCATGGAGACAAATCATAAGCCGGCTATTAAACATGAATTCCATAACACATGTGATTCAGTCTAGGAAATGAATGATACACTGGTGACAATAACATGCTCCGAAAGGAAATTACAGAACTTTGTTACTTCTCCACACATTCTTGCACCCTGAATTTCAGTGGATACCAAATGTACATGAATGTAACGACCCTTACGATATTGGAAAAATCCGAAGAAAAGATTATTTTTGTGAAAAGGCCGTTAGCCTGTCAGTTAGCAAGTTGGCTGACTGTAGGCGTAGGATCAGGGTCGTATGTCGAGTATTACACTGACAGCGAGCTTGTTAGCACAGCAGCAGTAGCTCATCGTCACTGCTCTCTGTCTTTCCTGTGGCTTCCAGACATGCGTCAGGGATCTGAGCCGTGTGGACCATCCCACAGTGTTCACACGGGCCGTCCCGGCCTCCTCGAGAATGGTTTGCGTGGTGATGGTGGGGGGCGTGGCCTGTGGTAGAGGGGGGGTACGGTTCTAGCAGAGGCTGTCGGATGTCGCTCACCAGGGAGGAGGATTCAGAGTCCGAGACGGGAATCAGGAGCTCCACGTCTTCTTCTTCTTCTTGGTTTTCTCGCTGCTCTGTGGCCTCCACCCCACTTGTCCCAGTCTCCAGCTGGTGAAGCGGACTGTGATTGGTCCAGGTTTGGTCATGCCGGATGTGGCTGGATCTGGTCAAGTTTCTGGCGAAGCGGTGCAAGTTGTGAGCCAGTCGCTGCAGGCCAGAGGCGGGCTGAGCCTGCAGCTCTGAGGCGTTGCTGTGACGTTCGGGATCTGCGCTGGGAGTTAATGTGGGGACGGGGATGGAGGGGGGCTGAATCTCTGGGTGCCTGTCACGTCCTCGCCCACAAGTCGGCGTCGGGGTTACGGAGGTAGTCACGAATACCACCGCCTCCACGCCAGTGGAGGGCGGGATCTTTTGGGGAAGGGGGGCGACAGGTCCACCCACTGCGCCGAAGCCTCGCGCCCTGCCTCGCTCGCCCTCGGTGTCGGTGTCGTCCGAGTCCGGAGACAGCAGGTCTGAACTTAAACTCCCTGTGCCAGCACTGTCCTCCAGGTCAGCAGACACCAGAGCCAGAGAACCTGATCGCCGTGACCTTGAGAAGTTGAAGAAACGACGCCACAGGTTGCTATGACGACCCGAGGAGGGGAGTCTCAGAGAGGTGAAGCCTAGCTGAGAGCGGACAGCCAGACGGAGGTTCTCCAGGACAGAGGCCTGAGGACGGAGAGTAGAACACAAGTTTATCCTTTTAGGAGAGACTAGATGGTGAGCATGGTCTCCAAGGACAGTGTCCTGTACCTGGCTCCCAGAGCACACAGGGAAGTCCTCCACAGGAGGGATCAGTCCCTGGGCGATCAGTTGACCATAAGAGGGCGGGGCTTCCCTCCGCAGCAGCTCTGCTTCCACTCTGGACAACTGGGTCTCAAATGACCTGCAAAGGCCAATCACATGGCTAGATTCAGGCAGCTCGCATCGGCCAATCACACAGTGACCAATCAGAGGGTCGGTCTTACCTGCGCTCAAACATGCGGAGCGAGTACAGTTTGCAGGTGCAGCCGAGGGCGATGACCAACAGGAGGCCACAGATGAGGCTCCCGATGACGGCGGCCGTGATGACTCTGGTCGGAACGATGACGGGACAACTCTCCTCGTCACTCCCATCGCCACAGTCGTCCTGAGCATCACACACCCACGACTCAAACACGCAGCGGTTATTCTGCAGGGGGGAGAGTCACGTTATGCACACAAGTACAAACACAAATATATATATATATATATATACATATATATATAGTTATATACACACACACACACAGACGGGTGTGTCACAAACTACTGATCTACTGGGATTTAAACCCACAACCATCTCTAGGACGCACACAGACACACACACCTTGCAGTGGAAGTTGCCAGGTTGGCAGAAGAAGCAGTTCTTCTCGTCAGAGCCGTTGGGGCAGCGGTTCTGATAGTTGCAGCGGTCCGATCGAGGGTAACAGGCTCCGTTCCTAGAACAGGGGAACTCATCCTCTTGACAGACAGAACAGTTCTGCTCATCACGCCCGTTGGGACAATGCCAGAAGCCATCACATCGCTGCTGCTCTGTGTAACAGCCCCAGTTACCGCCACACGGAACCTCCCACGGCAGGCAGAACCCGTCCACCTAAAGAACGCAGAGACAGTTAGACAGAACCCGTCCACCTGAAGTGCCTACGGACACAGAACCCGTTATTGTGTTCTGTCTCTAGCTTAAACAGAACCACGGTGAACCGGTACACCTTTAGAAGCGAGAGAGCCCCACTGAAAGCAGAGGACCAAACGAGAGCTGCAACGATTATTTTAATCTGTTGAAAGTGCACAAACTTAATAATAAAAAAGGGCCAACCCCAAAAACATGAATGCATTACATCTGCCAAATATATGGGCTTTTTTAAAATAAAAGTGCACAAAACGATATTTTTGTTTAAAAGGGACCAGAAATCTGGGGGGAAATTCTTAGGATTTTCTTTATCATCACACCGGTGGGTCCGGTCTGCAGGGTTTATGTTTTCCGGAATCGGGCCGTTTTATTTTGAAAAATGACCAGATTCTCTACCAATTATGTGTGATTGTCCCACTTGACACATTCCTCCAGCGTCACACAGGGTTTTTTTTTGCCGTGCGGTCCGTAAGACAAAAGCCCTTCGGTAAAACATCTCTGCGACGTATCGAAGGTTGAAACTAATCATCGCGCCACACAACGAATCAATAATAGAAATGTGTTGCTACGCCCTGCTCCAAACCCTTCAGGGAACACTAACCCACCTGGTAGGTGACATTGAACCCTCTGGCTGCATTGATCTTGTCGGCGTAGAAGTGAATTCGGAGCTGGCCGGACGAGGCCATCACAGCGACAGGCGCTCTGGAGTCGAAGGCGGTCAGAACCCGGAGGAGACGACGAGGGTTCTCCTCCAAGCCGTCGTAGACCTTCACGTAGTCCCCATAACCCGTCCCATCAAGTTTAAAGTCAGTAAACCTCAGGATGACCTGCGAGGAAAGGACAACAAAGACCATGATGAAAGCTTCTTTGATCAGGGAGCAGCTGCTGGAGATCTTTCTCTGGGATGAAGGAGGTCAGAGGTTACCTTCCTGTGGTCTCCTGTGTCAATCAGCCAGGTGCAGTTACTTCCTGGAGGGTAAAAGTCAGGGTAGTTTGGAGAGCTGAAGGAGCCGTAGAAGTTCCTTAACAGTTCTCCACAAGTAGGAACGTCACAGTCAATTTCATCACCGAGGTCCTGTCAAAACAAACAGGAACTAGATCACATGATTGAACAGTAAAGCCGGTACCGCACCAAGTCACAGATAGATCCAGGTGTGAGGCTGGGACACCTGGCATCAATACTGAAAGGAACCCGCGTTTCATTTCAGATGGTACGTTGTTTGTATTGATCAAACTTGTGACCCGGGACTGGAGGCCCTACATTGCTCAGGGATTCAGGAGGAGGAGACCAAGGGCCTGGTGTCAGACTGGGTGAACTGGCTTGTTACCTGGCAGTCAATGCTGCCGTCACACCTCAGGCTGTGGGGCAGACAGGTGTAGATCCGGGTGTACCGGGAAAGGCAGGGGAACTGGTTCAGACTGCAGGGCTGGAAGGAAAACGGAGACTCCACGCACAGATCCTCATCAGAATTGTCTCCACACTCGTCCATGGAGTTACAGCGCCACCAGTCTGGGACACACTTCCCATTAGAGCAGTGGAACTGGTCCACGTCACAGCTGGAGGCCTCCGGTTTGCCTAAAACAGGATGTTATTTGTCATTGATGGATTTCTTTAAGACATCTGGTAATGTGGTAACATCACCGTAAAAAAACGGATCAAGATTCTCTTGCTATCATCTTCTGCTTTAGAGCTTTGAAACTCCTTCGCTCAGGGGAAGAGAATCTGCTTCTCATAGTGCGACCTGGATGTTCAGACCCCACTGCAGCCGGAGGGCTGTGGACCTGGGGAGGAATTTCCTCCATCCAAGCTTCAGCACATTACACGATCCTCACCAGCGATGTAGGACAGTCGGAAGCCTTTCCCTGTCAGACTGTCATCGGAGTGGAAGTGGATCCAGACGTGGTCCTGGGAGGAGATGTAAGGGGGCGGCAGGGAGGAACCACAAACCCGGAGCCCGTCCAGGCTCTTGTAGCTGCTGATGGACATCCAGTCCGCAGAGCAACGGTGGGAACCCTGCAGGTCAAAGTCTTGGAAACTACAAGAAGAGAACCAAGTGTTAACGACCCTCTGCTAGCTTCTCACCCCAGTTACCCCTCTCTGCTGACTGGTTCTGATCCCAGTTACCCCTCTCTGCTGACTGGTTCTGATCCCAGTTACCCCTCTCTGCTGACTGGTTCTGATCCCAGTTATCCATCTCTGCTGACTGGTTCTGATCCCAGTTACCCCTCTCTGCTGACTGGTTCTGATCCCAGTTATCCATCTCTGCTGACTGGTTCTGATCCCAGTTACACCTCTCTGCTGACTGGTTCTGATCCCAGTTACCCCTCTCTGCTGACTGGTTCTGATCCCAGTTACCCCTCTCTCACGCCCGGAAGCTGCTTCCAGCGTTACCATGGAAACAGCCCGTTTGGGCGTTACCTGAGGGTGACGGTGTCTCCGAGTCGCACTCTGATGTTCCAGCTGCAGTTGAGTCTAGCCGGATACTGAAATGGCCAACCGGGACTGGTGATGACGCCACTGGACCCTCGCAGGAGCTCCGCCACGTCTCCACAGGCTGGACAAGGAGACAGACAAGGAGTGAGACACAGAGTGTGTGATGTCACCCGTATGTGACATCATCCCTACCAGCTAACCATTAGAAATCCCCGACGCGTAGACGTTGTCGTTTCTCTGCGACCCGGCAAAGCATCCTGGAAAACACCAAAAATTAAAATGAAAAAGAGCAGAAACGGGAAGTAAATCAAAAAGAAATTACTAAGGCTGTCAAAATTAACACTTAATCTACAGTGAGGAAAATAAGTATTTGAACACCCTGCTATTTTTCGAGTTCTACCACTTGGAAATCATGGAGGGGTCTGAAATTGTGCACGTCCACTGTGAGAGACAGAATCTAAAAAAAATCCAGAAATCACAATGTTTTAATGTTTTTGTTTAACTATTTATTTGTATGATACATATTTGAACACCTGTCTATCAGCTAGAATTCTGACCCCCAAAGACCTGTTAGTCTGCCTTTAAAATGTCCTCCTCCACTCCATTTATTACCCTAAATCAGATGCACCTGTTTGAGGTCGTTAGCTGCATAAAGACACCTGTCAACAATCAGTAAGAATCCAACGACTAACATGGCCAAGACCAAAGAGCTGTCCAAAGACACCAGAGACACCTCCACAAGGCTGGAAAGCAGCTTGGTGACAAAAGGTCACTGTTGGACCAATCATTAGAAAATGGAAGAAGCTGAACATGACTGTCAATCTCCCTCGGCTGGGGCTCCATGCAAGATGTCACCTCGTGGGGTCTCAATGATCCTAAGAAAGGTGAGAAATCAGCCCAGAACTACACGGGAGGAGACCAATGACCTGAAAAGAGCTGGGACCACCGTTTCCAAGGTTACTGTTGGTAATACACTAAGACGTCATGGTTCGAAATCATGCACGGCACAGAAGGTTCCCCTGCTTAAACCAGCACATGTCAAGGCCCGTCCTAGGTTTGCCATTTGGATGACCCAGAGGAGTCATGGGAGAAAGTCATGTGGTCAGATGAGACCAAAGTAGAACTTTTTGGTCATAATTCCACTGAGCGTGTTTGGAGGAAGAAGAATGATGAACACCATCCCTACTGCGAAGCGTGGGGGTGTAGCATCATGCGTTGGAGGTGTTTTTCTGCACATGGGACAGGGCCACTGCACTGTATTAAGGAGAGGATGAAGGGGGCCATGTGTTGTACCTCCTTCCCTCAGTTAGAGCATTGAAGATGGGTCGAGGCTTCCAACATGACCCGAAGCACACAGCCAGGGTAACCAAGGAGTGGCTCTGTAAGAAGCATATCAAGGTTCTGGTGTGGCCGAGCCAGTCTCCAGACCTAAAACCAATAGACTCTTTGGAGGGAGCTCAAACTCCGTGTTTCTCAGCGACAGCCCAGACTGATCCAGAGAAGATGTGTGTGGAGCAGTGGGACAAAATGCCTCCTGCAGTGTGAAGAACTACAGGAAACCTTTGACATCTGTAATTGCAAACAAAGGCTTCTGTACCAAATATTAACATTGATTTTCTCAGGTGTTCAAATACTTATTTGAAGCTGTATCATACAAATAGTTAAAAAAAATCATCCATTGATTTCTGGATTTTTCTTTTGATTGTCTCTCACAGTGGACGTGCACCTACGATACAATTTCAGACCCCTCCATTATTTCTAAGTGGGAGTTGGATCGACCTGCACCCATTAAAATAAATCATGACGCGGGAAGGCACCATACGAGTTATTCACGGTGCGGTCCTGGGTTACAATATATTACTGTCTGTTATGTTATACAGACTTCTACTTTAATACATGATCGTTCTTGTCCTAACAGGCATACATCAACACGCTACTTTGTTTAAATATGAATACGCATTCTTTGTTTGAAGGAGAACATAAACATCAGTCAGGTCATCTGCTGAATGTTATAAAGCTGCTCCTGAGGCAGTGAACTCACCTGACAGCACGAGCAGGTAGACCACTGGAAGGCTGTGCCTGCAGCCTGGACTGAGGGCCATAATAACCCCTAGACGATGAAGGTCACTGACTTCATGACAACCTCGAGGCTCAGAAAATACAATTATGTCTTTTATTACCTTAGCATCGGCTAATTGTCGAGCGTCTAGTCGAATCTACCGGCGAACTACGCGAACAATGCTCTCGCACCACAACACGGCTGCAAACAAAGACTCCCGCTAGCTCCGGCTAACAGCTCATGCTAACTCCGGCGAACACTAGCTGTGACTTGCTGTTAGCTCTGTAGTATGATACGTCCCCGAAGTAATATGTTAAAAACATCAACACAATTATATATATATATATATATAAGATAAACAAAGCTAGCTCTCAAGCTAACCGTTTTTTCGGTAAACAGTCAGCTAATGAGCTGACATGCTAACAGAGCTAAGCGACTAAAGTTAGCTAACCCGTCCTCCTCCGTGGAGAGTAAGCGCTAACCCGGGTAAATCTCAACGAAACCGGGTTAACCTGAGCTAACGCAGCCTAGTTAACGGGAGAGGTTAGCAGTGCAAGCGTCCGACGCCATCTTCAGTGTCAGAACAACAACCCGCAGAGTATGAGGGCCCGTGCGTGTATCACCTCTACCGAGTAATTGTCTGACGTCATAAATCCATCGGGCTTCTACGTTTACAAAGTAATTCCCGGATGTTGAATAAATTACGTACGTCACGATAAGCCTTAATTTATTCATACAGCACCTAATCACCATAATAATAACCGTCATTACATAACAATTCCTATAACACTAATTATAAAAACTAATGTAATACAAATAATCCTAATCGTATGGGTAATAATAATGGTGATAATAAAAATAGGCATGGTAATAAGATAATCCAATCATAACTAGTTTTCATAATTAGAATGATCATATTTTAATAATGAAATAATTATAATAATATTAATATTACCATCGTAATATAATCCTAATCATTATAATAATTGTAATGAAGCTGCTAAACAAAACGCAGCTGTAGTAGAAGACTAGGATGAAGCTAGTGCTGATGAAGATGATGAAGAGTCCCCCGTGTATCGCAGCAGGAAGTGATCCAGAGTGAAGACCTCCCCCCAGCCAACAGCAGGTTTCATACTTATGAAGTCTTCTAGGTTCATCTGACACTCTGAGGAGAAAAGGCATGACATCACACAGAGATGTCATCTCACGTATCAGGAATCAGGAAACATGTATTACCATCATATGTCAGACATACACAGAATTTGATTTGGCGGTTGGTTCATGACAGCAGACAGTTCGACAATGGACAACAATACAAAATAGTGCCAGGAATAAGATAAAATATTAATGCTATGGGTTAGTAATCTAAAGCTATAGGTTAGTTTAATGTTATTACACATGACCTGAGACCTGTGGTATGTATGGGGGGATAGAGCGGGGGGGGCATCCCCCACGATCCGTCAGACTTCTTCATGTGCGATCGATCTGATGCAAAGTTTAACAGGAAGCTGTCAGCAGGGATGACTCGCAACATCCTGTTGAAAGCGAGACAAAGGTAGTAGTCACTAACACTCGTTTATTCTGATGTGGCCCCGGTTCCCAGCCATGACTGTCCTTGCGTGGGTGTGTGTGTATGGGGGGGTCAAAGGGTCAAGGCCTGCTAACAAGTGAGCTGCCCTCGCAAGTTTACAATACATGTTATTTAGCTGACGCTTTTATCCAAAGCGACTTACATTGCATTATAACCCATGCGTTACATTTTGCCTGAGGAGCAATTAGGGGTCAGGTGTCTTGCTCAGGGACACTTTGACATGGCACATGGGGCAGCCAGGATTCAATCCACCAACCTTGCGGCTCCCAGCGCATCACACTACTCCATGACCACCATCACCGTTTACCATCACCTTTTCTGGGCAAGGTGCAATAACTCCTACCTGGGTGATTCATAAAGAGCCTGAGAATCAATCTCAGGCTGGCCCCTCCCCTGTATGTATGTTACCTGTAGTTCTAACCCTAGATCTGTTACCTGTGGATCACAGTTGTGTTTGATATGGTGATCAGGGGTATGTTACCTGTGGTACGCAGGTTGGATGGTGCGGTCCGAGCGTAGGGCCTGGGCAGAATACAGTTTAAGGCTGCAGGGAAACGACAGCTCTGTGTCCAGATCATAAACTAGAGAAGAAGAATGGGGTCTAACCTGCAGCATCACAACGTGGTAATCCTGCAACACACCAGAACATCATGATGACATCACCATCTTCCCAAGCATGTTCAACCTTGACCAATCACACAGTGACATCACAGACCCAGATAACTGGCTGCTCTCCATGCCCAGACCTCTGCTTCCACAGAGGAACCTGAAGGAGAACAAACATCAGATTTAGAAGCACAGCTGGGTTCTTTAAGAACAGGTGTTATGGAAAATGTGGCATGCAAGAACAAACGTGTGCGCATCCTTTCATGTGTGTCATCACCTTCCGGTTCTCATTTGAGATGAAAACAACAAACAATTCTTCCAGCGGTGCGGTTCTCTCCGATCGGACAAATTCACACAGTTTCCAAACATTTTCTTCACTGCAGATTAAGAAAATGTAAAATTAGTAGAACTGTGAATACAGTACTCGTGTAGTACTACAGAGTACTCTCCAGTAACATCTCATATAGTACTACAGAGTACTCAACAGTAACATCTCGTGTAGTACTGCAGAGTACTCCCCAGTAACATCTCGTGTAGTACTAGAGTACTCAACAGTAACATCTCGTGTAGTACTACAGAGTACTCCCCAGTAACATCTCATATAGTACTCAACAGTAACATATTGTGTAGTACTACAGAGTACTCTCCAGTAACATCTCATATAGTACTACAGAGTACTCAACAGTAACATCTTGTGTAGTACTACAGAGTACTCAACAGTAACATCTCGTGTAGTACTACAGAGTACTCACCAGTAACATCTCGTGTAGTACTACAGAGTACTCAACAGTAACATCTCATGTAGTACTACAGAGTACTCAACAGTAACATCTCATGTAGTACTACAGAGTACTCACCAGTAACATCTCATGTAGTACTACAGAGTACTCCCCAGTAACATCTCATGTAGTACTACAGAGTACTCACCAGTAACATCTCATGTAGTACTACAGAGTACTCCCCAGTAACATCTCATGTAGTACTACAGAGTACTCACCAGTAACATCTCATGTAGTACTACAGAGTACTCAACAGTAACATCTCATGTAGTACTACAGAGTACTCACCAGTAACAGCTGGTATAAACACAGTCTTCGCGGCTCGGTGTGATTCTGTCTTCACGTTCCATGTTGTTGTGTCACACTGAAAACATTCCGTCGGAAAAACATGATGTGAAGTGGTTCCTATGCTGAAGGGGCTAAGTAAGGAAGCATTGAAGCCTCTTTCCTTAGCATTAGAGAATAGATCAGCTCTTATCATGGCGCCATTTGCACTACTTCCGGGTCATTTCACTTAAATAGGAAACATCTTAAGCGAATTTGACAAGTCGAATCCACCCTAAATGTTTAAACTCTTGTTTATTTAATTTACTCAGGGCATCATATTTCAAACGGGTTGAAGTATATCCGAACCCTCACGCAGTCCTGACGCATTGTCGAGTGATTGAGGATCTTAACATTTTAAGCCCTCTGTGAACCCTTCTTATCATGCTGACTGACTCAAAGGAATTACCCACAAGTCATTGCTCCGTGACCCTAACAACGGGTTCACCGGCGAATGCACGGAGCAAAAAGGTAAACAAAGAGGACGTAACACGTGTGTTCAGCCTGTCGTAATAAAATGTACACATTTTAAACATCAAGGATTGAATATGGAGAACACATTTATTCATCTATTAAGGGAATATAAAATGTGGCCACCAAAGCAATTTTGACGGAAAATAACCCACTACTTTAAATTACCTAATTTTATGGGAACAGAGCCTGAAAGACGTTCAAATCAGAATAAATCCGCTCAATTGTAATGCATATCTTTTTGACGTTGTCCCTGTTACTTGACATATTTACACCATTTAAAGTCCTCAGGCTCAACGACTTACTGGGTGACGTCACATCGGCACAGGAAAAACCCTTCAATGGGGATCCCTCTCCCGGGAAGGACAGACTACAGTGATGTCATGTGTACACATGTATGAAGGACGCCTAGATGGGAATTATATATTATAGGGTTATGTCTAGAACTGCATTCTATCAATTTATTCATCAATTCAATCACAGCATTCACCAACCAGTTTTCTGCCTCTCTAACAGTCCTCTCACCAAACCATTGTGCTCCCAGTATACAACCCTGACCCTAATGAGGAACTAATCCACTCGTCACTCACTACATTATTAATTTAAAATCTATTGCTTCTTCAGTTACATTTAAGTTCCTGGGTTATATCTCAAAGCATAATAGTTACAATGAAAATAGACTATTTTTTTATTTTTATAGAAACAGCTAAAATCGTGATGTATAATTGATTGTTCTCTTTAACATCCTTATACACTTAAAATAAGCAAGTAAAACACATTTGAGGTGTAAACGTGTGAACTATACAAACCACAAAGAAATTAAAAAGTGAACATTCATTTATTGACAAGTAGAAGAATCACCATAGAAACAACAAATCTGCTGATAGTTTTCAGTTTTATTAAAAGGTCAAAGGTCTTGGGTCTCTAGGTGAAGAGGCGGATAGTGCCGTCAGCACCAGAGGAGAAGATCCAGGGCTGAGTGGGGTGAAAGGTCACATCCAGTACCCCAAGGTCATGAGTGATCACATGACCTCTGAGAACCTTCACCGGGACGATCAATGGGTTTTGTAGCAGGTCACTGGGGAGGGGGGGGGACAAAGAGTGAGTACCACCGTGGTGTGCATCACTGTGAGTGTCACTGTGAGTGTGTATCTCTGAGTTACCTGTAAACAGTCCCGTGGCAGACAATGACAGACCCGTCATCGGACGCCGAGGCAAATAGCGGGTAGAGTCGATGATAGGCCACTGCCCTCACAGCCTTCTTGTGGTGTCTGCAGACAGGAAGGGATCAATACACACACACACACACACACACGCACGCACGCACGCACGCACGCACGCACGCACGCACGCACGCACGCACAACGTACCGTAACATCTTGTAAGGTTTGGTTGAGAGGTCGAGGTCAAACCAGCTCAGCCTGCAGTCATAACTCCCACAGATCACATGATCACCTGCGTGCACACGCACACACACAAAATTACTATTTAAAATAATATTTGTATACAGTGGTGTTCCTGTTGGATTGCTGCGAGATGTTTTGCTCTGGTGCACACGTGCCATTCGACTAGTGTTACCTCCAGGGTGGACGGCCATGCTGGAGATCCACTTGGAGTTGGCCTGCAGTTTTTTGGTCATTTCCTGTTTGACCAGGTTGTAGATCCGGACGAAGCGCTGTGTCCCCACAAAGAAGTAGGGCCTGACGGGGTGGAAGGATACGCACTGAACCAGACCTTTGCTCTTCCTGAAGGGGTTCTGACTGCGCCTCCGGCTCACCTGGTGAATGAACACCTGCAGGTGGCTTGAGTGATCGGGCATCACCGAGGCCAGGTAATCTCCTTTAGCGTGCCACGTCACCTGGTGGACAGCCTGAGTGGGGACAACGTTCAATTAGTCCAGGTATGATCATTCATTTCTCATCAATCCAACGAAGAGCGTTCTCACTTTGGGGTGTTGAATCTTGAGGCGGATCCCTTGGCTAAGCTCCTCCCCTTCCAGATGAATCCATTTCACAGGGCCTGCCTCCTCTGTGGACTCTGCCTCCCACTGACCTGAGAGTAGTTGCTCTGTTGACAAGATAACCTGTCTGTCTGCCAGAGAGGGAGACAGGATCAAGACCACAGAGTCCCTGAATCAGAAAGAAAGAGACATCAATGAGGACACCTTTAGAACCCTAAACATACATTTAGTCAGACTGTAAAGGACACAGAGACAGACATAAATGAGGACACACAGATCCTTACTGGGCGACAGCCAGCAGAGAGATCGACGGGTTTGGGTTCCAGGCGATGCTTTTCACAGCTCCGCCCACCTGGATTGTCCTCATACAGCGAGACGAACGCACCTCCCAGAACCTGACGGAACCATCATCACTGCCTGAAAGTGCACACAGTAGTTAAACAGACACAATGCACACATACAGATTACAAAAAGAAGCACTAGTTCACCAACTCGCGTAGAAGGATTGGGCTGCTATGAGGACACACTTACCTGAGGCGAGCCATTGTCCTGATGGAGACACACTGATGGAGCGAACCAGACCACTGTGACCCCGATACACCTGAACACAAACAGAGTTACCGGCCACTCACATGTCTGCCGGATGTGTGGGTGTAGAAGTGTGTGTGTTTTTATCCGAGTGTGTACCAGAGACTGTGTGGTTGGAAATGGCTGGAGGTCTTTTGGTTTCGGGAGTTTGGGGATCAGGTCGTCTGGATTCACATTGACCTGCAGGGAGACATGTTATCGATCACACGGTCTTCTTAGCGGGACTGTGCTAAGTTCTGATTGCGTATTCTGGGGTACCCTCATCTTCCTCTGGCGGGGACACAAGTAAAGGTCGAGGCAGCGCTCGAACCTCTCGTGCAGGAAACGAGGAAAGGATGGAACCTGACGGAGGCTGGCAAACTTTCTGGGGACAAACGGTAGCTTCCTGTCTGAGACGTCCTGCTGCTCCCACAGAGCACGCTGCAGAGAGACAGGTGGTGAGGAAAAAAGGACAAACAGAGCGCAACTCCAACTGTCAGTCTACCCGTCTCTCCACAGGCCAAAGCGGTCTCACCTCCTCGTCCGTGAAAAGGTACTCCGGTGGGGGGTTGTAGGACTCCTGGTGACCAGGTAGAGGGATTTTAGGGGCAGGCAGGTGCATCTTGTGATTGGCCAGAATAGAAGAGTCCTCATTGGCCCACAGGTCGTAGTAACGTCCCCTACTGGCGTCCTCCGTGCGCCGGGGTTTGATCCAGCCCATCTTGATGGCGTGGACCAGCTTGGAGACCTTCTCCTTCTCAATGAGGGACGGGATGAAGCTGCGCTTATCTGCTGGTCGGTTGGTGACCGGGTGGAGCATCATGTCCTTGCTGAAGAACTCTACCTGAGGCTGGGAAGGTTATAATCATTTTAATTATTTAAATGTCTCCTAGGTAACATTTAAATAATCAGACACCTCCGGTCTCCAAGTGATGCAGAAACATGAGTTCATGCAATAAGTCTAATAACAGTCATGTAAAACATGAACAGTGATCAAAGGATCACGGTTCCTGGCTGATGGTGGTTCTACCTGCAGTGATCCTGCCGTACACCTGGCTCACTACATGCCATGTTTGAATCACTTTTGTGGTATGAATTGAACATATTGTACATCTTTTACGTTGTTAGTACACATGACCTCCTGTGGTCTGTCCATCCTGACAAAGGAGGAACTCTACGTATCGCTGAGGTTTCTTTCCTTTTTCCCAGTCAAAGGGTTTTCATGTCGAGTTTCTTTATATTTTCACTTCCTTCGCAACCAGTTGTGTCTGGATTGACTTTCCATTGAATCTACTCGTGCAAATGATTCGCTTGGCTTTCGATGTGAACGCAGCATTACACAAACACGACCTTGGCTCAGGTTCTGACTACATTGACTGTGTGGTGGGGCTTTACCGGTGTCACCTGAACATACCTGGTACTCGTTGAAGTTAACATCTCCAAACTGTCCCCTCTGCAGACGTTTCACCAGCTCCACCTGCTCATCTGACAACACAATGTCACTTCCTGTCTGCTTGTCGTGGACCGTCCTCCTGCACACAAACTGCAGGTTAGTGTCGTTAGAATTCCTTATTTGAACCAATAGGGGGGGGCAGCATAGTACTAAAAAGTTCACCAGTAATTAGGGTCCTCCATTTTGTCCAAGAAGTCATCAAGCTCGTCCTTGTTCCTGATTGGTTTGTAGATCTTCTTCCCATCCAGGTTGTAGCCAATGTGAGGGAAGTCCTTGTACCAATCCATAGGAATGTTCCCCACTGTGTTCCTGATGTCCTGCAGAACCACAATATCACATCTAGAACCTCAGGAGACAGCTGATGTTTGCACATAAAGTATAAACTCGGTTACATACGAGGATCCCAACAGAACTAACGGCATGGGCAAAATGACCATTAATTCTGTCGGGACCGTAATTCTGGCCTTCACAATAAGATGCCAATCCAAAGAGAGCTCTTTGTACCCGCATTGCCTGAATGTCTTACTACCTCAAAGTAATGTTTCCGTAGTAATTAGACATGCAAACAATTATATATTACCTTTTACATGTAAAGTCTTTAACATAGATGGATTAATATGACTTTAGTTTCAATACTAATCACAGAGAAAAAAAGAAGACCGGAAACAGCTTCATGCCACAAATGTCCGGTTTGGGGCAACGGCAGCTTCATCGATTTATGATCCAGTGACGTCTCTCACACGCTAAATAAAAGCAGATTTATAAACTCTTCCCACCTCTTCATCTGAAGAGTCCTGTTTGTACTCATCTTCTTCCGCTGCTCCCTCCTGCATCATCATCATCTTCTTCTTCTCCTCCTCCTCTATCTGCAGGTAGAACAGAACACAGGTGAAGATCCAGGGAACAGTGACAAGAACAGAGAAGTCTTAACCAGCCAATTGGCCATCTCCACACGCACCGTCACCCGCTGAGTCTGCTCCACCTTCTGATCTTCATCGTTGTCTCCATCATTCTCATCCTCATCGTCGTCGTCATCATCATCATCAGCACTGTCACTCACAGAATCTTCAAGTCCTGAGAAGACGCTGTCCTCGCTGTCTGTCACATCTTCTTCCTCCTCCTTCTCTGTATACTTGAAGTTGAAGACCTGAAAAATAAAACAAACCAAGGTTCACACTACTCTAGTTACCTCTTCCCAAACTACTATGGTTACTTCTTCCCAAACTACTATGGTTACTTCTTCCCAAACTACTATGGTTACTTCTTCCCAAACTACTATGGTTACTTCTTCCCAAACTACTATGGTTACTTCTTCCCAAACTACTATGGTTACTTCTTCCCAAACTACTATGGTTACTTCTTCCCAAACCACTATGGTTACTTCTTCCCAAACCACTATGGTTACTTCTTCCCAAACTACTATGGTTACTTCTTCCCAAACCACTATGGTTACTTCTTCCCAAACCACTATGGTTACTTCTTCCCAAACTACTATGGTTACTTCTTCCCAAACTACTATGGTTACTTCTTCCCAAACCACTATGGTTACTTCTTCCCAAACCACTATGGTTACTTCTTCCCAAACCACTATGGTTACTTCTTCCCAAACCACTATGGTTACTTCTTCCCAAACCACTATGGTTACTTCTTCCCAAACCACTATGGTTACTTCTTCCCAAACCACTATGGTTACTTCTTCCCAAACCACTATGGTTACTTCTTCCCAAACCACTATGGTTACTTCTTCCCAAACCACTATGGTTACTTCTTCCCAAACTACTATGGTTACTTCTTCCCAAACCACTATGGTTACTTCTTCCCAAACTACTATGGTTACTTCTTCCCAAACTACTATGGTTACTTCTTCCCAAACTACTATGGTTACTTCTTCCCAAACCACTATGGTTACTTCTTCCCAAACCACTATGGTTACTTCTTCCCAAACCACTATGGTTACTTCTTCCCAAACCACTATGGTTACTTCTTCCCAAACTACTATGGTTACTTCTTCCCAAACCACTATGGTTACTTCTTCCCAAACCACTATGGTTACTTCTTCCCAAACCACTATGGTTACTTCTTCCCAAACCACTATGGTTACTTCTTCCCAAACCACTATGGTTACTTCTTCCCAAACTACTATGGTTACTTCTTCCCAAACTACTATGGTTACTTCTTCCCAAACTACTATGGTTACTTCTTCCCAAACTACTATGGTTACTTCTTCCCAAACCACTATGGTTACTTCTTCCCAAACCACTATGGTTACTTCTTCCCAAACTACTATGGTTACTTCTTCCCAAACCACTATGGTTACTTCTTCCCAAACCACTATGGTTACTTCTTCCCAAACTACTATGGTTACTTCTTCCCAAACTACTATGGTTACTTCTTCCCAAACTACTATGGTTACTTCTTCCCAAACTAACGTTACTACCCTAACGTTAGATACTTTACTCGAAGTCCTCATCACATCTTCAGAGACTTCATGGACTGTTAAAATCGCTTTGGTCTCAGCACGACTCCCATCTCTTCACAAACAGAAACATAGTAAACCCTAAATTAGTAAACTATTTATTTATCTCCACTCAGTAAACTAAACCAGCACTTTCCTCCTCTTGTTAGCATGCTAACAGCTAGCATCCAGCTCCATGCAGCCCTCCTGCTTGTCTGTGTGTGTCTCAGCGTTTATCTCACCTCGTCGGGCTCCTCGTCCTTCTTCTCCTCCTCCTCCTCTTTACTTCTCTTACGCACAGTTTTCTCCGAGACTTTTTTCATCTCCTCTTTCTGTTCGCTGCTCCGCGTGCTGTTGCTGCTGCTCTCCTCCATGATACAGCACGTGGGAACATACGGGGTCTGCGCACCGCGTCACCGAGAACTACGACGTGACGTCATCTATGCTACAATTAACACACAACATACGGCATAGACTTCTTCTTCTTTAGTGTTTATTTGCAGCTTGCATCCTTTTATGTTGCACTACCGCCATCTTCCGGATTTATTTCTCTGTTATATCATATCCTTATTTCATATTCTTTTCACCAGACCTGTTCTCCCACACTTTATTATATAGCATAAACCCCTTTTCAGCTTTTTCTTTATTCGTCACTGCAATTTCATTTCCACAACTCAAAACTCCATTCTCTTCTTTCACCACCCATCTTCTTTATCATTGTCCACACCTCTCCAATCTGAGTTGTACTCCCAGTTGTACTACAATAATTCCTCCAATGCGTTATTTTTGTCTGTCTAATTGTTTTCCTTAGAATTGCCTGAGCATACTTATATTGAATCATATGCATAAAATTATGCTTTCTTTTATATAAACAAAAATTTACACAAGGCAAGCATGACAAACAACAACCTCGGGACTGGGATGAGACTCCAAAGACCATATACAAGGAAAAACACCAGAATAGAAAAGGACATTAGAATAGAACACCAGAGAGAAGACGGAGGTACTTTATGGTGTGGTGGATATTGTGAATAAGAACGCAATAGGTGTGTTATCAAGCACTATACCAGTATCTTAAATTAACGAATATAATTAAGAAAACACAAGACCGTTAGTTATTTTAATTTGATTTAATCTATTGTTTTCTATCCATACTCCACAACACCAGGGAGCAGTAATGCGCTAGCCCGTTTTTTTTCAGAATCGCCAGTAAACTCAAAGCAGCAGAAGAAGAAGAAGAAGAAGAAGAAGAAGCCTTAGCACTACGCAGTTGGTGTGATCGGATTTGTGATTTCTTTTCCGCGGTGGAGTTTTTTTTAATAAGAACACAGATTAATACATAAAGGGTCGACCAACAGGACGAGGATGAGGTTCTAGTTGTCTGTGACCCGGATTAAACTACGTGTTGCAGCTTGTTTGGACATCTTTCACTTTATCTATTAGCAGCACTAGCTCAGAGTCGCTCCATTGGTGTGCTCGTTTTGTTTGTCTCTGATGGAATATCACGGAGGGGGGGCGGGGCTGAGCGGCGGTAACGTCCCGGCCTTCCTCACCAAACTATGGACCCTGGTGGAGGATCCGGAAACCGACCCGCTCATCTGCTGGAGCCCGGTACACACGTTAGCTTAGCCTAGCTCAAAGCTAACAGCTAACGTGCAAAGACAGCTCTTCGCTGTTAGCTTTGACGTTTGAAGTTTAAAGTCTCTATACCTAACCCTAACCCTATATATATATATATATATATATATATATATATATATATATACTTATTTGTGTATTATTATGATAATAATAACACCCGGAGTTGCCTCTGCATTCATATGTATATTCTCACAACTAAACAGTCCAACAACTTCCTGTTATCTTCTTGTGTCTTGCGCCCGTCACGTAACCACATCAATGACCTCATGTTGACCCCTGTGTTCTGTGGGTTCTTTGTCAGAGCGGAACCAGTTTCCACGTGTTCGACCAGGGCCGCTTCGCTAAAGAAGTTCTACCAAAGTTCTTCAAACACAACAACATGGCCAGCTTCATCAGACAGCTTAACATGTGTGAGTACCTACAATATCCACGTCTGTGACATCACTGATGACGCACTGCTCACGGCCCCTCTCGGTCTGTGAGCTTCCCTCAAAGCTGGATACATGAACTGATCTTTATATGCAGTAAAATACACCACCTGTTGACCCGTCTTCCCTCTCCGAGGCGGAGCTCTCTATGACCCACCCGTTGTTCTCATGTATGATGTTTGTGTATTCAGATGGTTTCCGTAAAGTTGTGCACATCGAGCAAGGTGGTTTGGTGAAACCAGAGAGAGACGACACAGAGTTCCAACATCAGTTCTTCATCAGAGGAGAAGAACACCTGCTGGAGAATATCAAACGGAAAGTCACCGCTGTACGTACACACACACCTGCACACACACCTGCACACACACCTGCACACACACCTGTACACACACCTGCACACACACCTGCACACACACCTGCACACACACCTGTACACACACCTGCACACACACCTGCACACACACCTGTACACACACCTGCACACACACCTGTACACACACCTGTCCATTACATGTCATTCAGCTGACCCTTTTCTCCAAAGCAACTCACAATAAGTGCATTTCAACTGTAGAGGTGCACAGTCAGAAGGACAAGTAACAAGAAAGTACAATTTTTGGCAAGTAAGCAGTTTCAGAACATGTTATAGTCAAGTGCCATTATAAGTACAATGTTAGTGCTGTAGTGGGTCTTGACTTTTCGGCGGAAGATGCAAAGGCTCCAAATTAGACAATGATATACAATTCTACACTTTTATTTGATGACTAGAAAATAACATACATTTCTTCAAGCTATATAAAAAAAATCCTCTGAATTCACATGATGATATAAGGGCAGTGCTATATGTGTCACAAAAGCAACTACAGTGTCACAGCTAGGCAAACAAATTACATTTCACAATAAATTAAGAAAGTTAAGAAAAAATACTGTTTTCAAAAACCAAGTAAACCTGGGGTGATTAAAAAGTGCTCAAAAACACAGTAAACAACAACAAACTAAAGGTATACTCCCTCTTGTGGCTAAATAACTGTCTACAAAAAATGTGTAACCGGTTGCCGTAAACACGAGGCAGTTGCCACGACTCACTGCGGCACTGCAACCTGCAACAGGAAGTGCCTCAGCGAGTTGCCACTGCCACGATTGCGCTAGACCGCGCTCCACGAAAGACTTGCTTGTCTTTGCAAACGCTGAAGCTAACACTAAAGCTAACCCCCAGTTAAATACTCCCTCGTTAGTGGAAGTCGGCTACGCCTGCGCTGACCACTCCCCCATCGATAGGAAACAACAGGTTGGTTGCCTTCAGCCGAAACTCATCCAAATGCTAAAGGACGAGCACTTTGACACCCTATCAGTGAACATACACCACGTGCTTTGATAAACAAAGATAGGACACACTAGCAGTCAAATGAATCTCAAATAGCAGAATCTACAGTGAGAACAGGCACTAAAGACGGCAACTAGCAGTCAAGTTAGCTTAAAAACAGCAGAAGCAACAAGTTTCGCAGACGTTAAAGAAAAGATACTCAATCCGATTTAAAGTCTCCTGGATGTCTGAAGATCTGGTAGAAGAGATGCACACTGTCCACTCCTGTGACACCTATTAAACTGTAGGTCTGCTGGTCTCCATGGTAACCGTGCCTCTCCCTGTGCTTTTATTGGTTCAGGTGTCGTCTGTGCGGCAGGAGGAAGTGAAAATGTCTGCACACGATGTGAACAAGATGCTGAACGATGTCCAACAGATTAAAGGGAAACAGGAAACCATCGACTCCAGAATCATCTCCATGAAACAGTGAGAACTGCTGATCCCAGATCAGCCCTGATCCACATCACGACGGCCTGCAGCCAGCTGCTCTCAGTAAACTCACCTGTTTCATGACAACTACTGACCCTAGATCAGTACTAAACCACATCATGTTTCCTGTTTCAGTGAGAACGAGGCTCTGTGGAGAGAAGTTGCCAGTCTGAGACAGAAACATGTGCAGCAGCAGAAAGTCGTCAACAAGGTAATGAACACGGCATCAGACAGCCGATACGCCGAGAACCCAGACGCACACTCGGGTTGGCTGTCACGCTTCTTAAATGCTGCCACCAGAAGGTGCTTTTCCTCTAATGTTGGTGTACAATTAGAATCGGAGCTTGCATTGTGGAGTAATACAGCTAAAGTCGAGGTGAAAGGACTTTTTGTGTTTTTCATGTCAAATAGAAAATGTTCCGCTCCTCAGTATTTTTTGTCTATACTTTTACACGATGGGTTTATAACAACATTTTCTTCCCTTAAAAAGGGTAAAGCTAAAGTAAAGCAAGACATTTCTCACATTGTCACATGGTACCCCATCAAAAGCCCTGCTGCTCTGAGCGTACATTTGTCATCACAAACTCAGACAGCAAAAGTTCAGTCGCGTTTGTGAGGCTTTTATTGTGAGGCATATTTGTCTTAATGGCGTTATTTATGCTGGTCTAAAGATGTGTATCCTGTCCATATTCCTTGCACATTTTGTGTTAAGAAGTACTAAGTTATGTAATTGTCAACTTCTCAATGCAGTTCCCTTTTCAAATGGCTATTTTTACGCTTTTTCTCTGTAACTTTCTGCCTTTGTGTCTCTGCAGTTGATCCAGTTCCTGGTTTCTCTAATCCAGTCCAACAGGATTCTGGGAGTCAAGAGAAAAATGCAAGTTTACTTCACAATATAAACTGTGTGTGTGTGTGTGTGTGTGTGTGTGTGTGTGTGTGTGTGTGTGTGTGTGTGTGTGTGTGTGTGTGTGTGTGTGTGTGTGTGTGTGTGTGTGTGTGTGTGTGTGTGTGTGTGTGTGTGTGTGTGTGTGTAAAGTAAATATGCCTCTTTATTAATCACTGGTCCAAAGACGGATGCCGTCACTGCAGTGTTTCCTAAATAAGTCCCACTGCGATGTAAGTGCAGTAATGTGTGTGCGCTGTTTTAAGTGTCGGGACCTTTGCTCGTCGCTGTCACATGTGCTTCGTGTTCTGGCACCTTGTGATTTACAAATGAAGCTCTGGATCCATCGTGACCTGCGCGAGGGAGGAAAACTATGAATCTCACTCACTCACTCACTCACTCACTCACTCACTCACTCACTCACTCACTCACTCACTCACTCCATGTCACTGACATACATGCCGCATTCACTGGACAGGCACACGGTAGGAAACCAGAACATCATCTCACACAGCAGTGGGGTCGCTATAATATAAAACTTAACATAATATATAAACTTTCATATTAAGGGGGGGGCATAAAATATCGTCCCGAGGGCTGCGAGTTTGAGACCTCTGCTTTAACAAACAGAAGCATTAAAACAAGCATAATAAATGCAATTAAAAAAACAATAAAACCAGTTACTATCAGGTGAAAAATGTAGCTTATCTGAAGAGAATTAACGATTTAAGACACTTGTCATTTGGACAAAATGGGTATAATAGACGCACTGTGGATCCCTGTAGGGATGTATTTTGATCAGTGATTAGAATGTGAAATGGCACCATCACTGCTAGCTGAAAGGCTCCTTAAGGTTTAAAGCAGTTTGGCTAACGAGGCCATTCTAACGTTAAAGTTAAGTGTAAAACATGTGAGGCGTGAAATTACTTGTCTTCTCCTCTTCCTCTTTCTTCATTTCCGTCCCTCTGCACTAGAGTTTGGACCTTTTGATTTCAGCTTGATGCCCGTCGTCTTGCAACCATAAAGTCCGCTGCGCGGGGTCGTCGTTCCCCCCCCCACTCAATGTTGAAAATTGAATTTCAACATATGGAGGGGGCGCCATGTTTTAATGATGGTTTTATTCCACCGGGGTTTTATTTCATTTTATTTCATTAATCTTAAATAAAGATGTTTGCTTACGAGCACCACTAGAGGGCCCCCCCACAAATCGGGCCCCCAGGCGGTCGCCTATAGGAAGGCTCGGCCCTGTGTACACTATGTATTCACATATAATACATTTCCTCCTTCCTTCTTTGCTCTCTGTCTGCAGTCCGCTGATGTTGAACGACTCGAGCTCCTCCCACTCCATGCCAAAATACACTCGCCCTCTCTCATTGGAGCATGTGCAGGTAACAGGTCACAGGGGTCACCTGTCAGAGGTCACGAGACCAAGTTATTACCTTTTAACTTCCTGCCCCAGGAGGTTTTGTTTTAATGAGAATTTTCTTGAAACATGAAGCAAAATGAGTCAAATTGTGTAACTATATTTTTGTGTTTTCAGGCTGCAGCCAGTTTATTCTCAACTGACCCCCTGGTGACCTCTGGACCAATCATCTCTGACATCACTGATGTGGGCAGGCCCACCGGCGAGGATGTGCTCTGTCATTGGAACGATGCAGAGTGAGAACTAATTAGATGATTATTGTGTAGTAGAAAATGTCTCTGCTGAGGTTTACAGTGTGGACACTGCAAAATAAACTGTGATTGATAAGTTCATCCGTGTTAACGAGGTAGCAGAGTGCTCTCATCTCATTGGTCTGTCAGCAGTCCACAACAGCCAATCCCCTTTCCTGTTTACCTTCAGAGAAAGTCCAGCCGCCAACATCAAAGAGGAGGCATCCCTTCCTGAGGTAGAGGCGTGTCCAGTTCTGGAGAGCGGAGATGGTCATGCAGACACGCCCCTCTCCCCCACCACATTCATCAACTCCATCTTACAGGAAAACGAGACTCAGCCAAACCAAAACAATTCCACCCCAGGTACTATTTCATAAACCTAATATCTTACAACCATAATGTGGGATAGTCTGTCCATCCTGGGTGAGAGATCCTCCCTTCTCGGTTAAATCCCTCACTTTGTCTTATGGGTTTCTTCAGCCAGTCCCATTGTTGTGATGAGCCCCGTCTCTACTGGATCTCTTTCTCCATCTCCAGCCAGCCAATCGCTTGCATCTGTTCCCTCACCTAATTCTGCCCTCAGCCCAACCAAAGCTGAGCAGAAATGTCAAACCATCGCCTGTATTGACCGGTAAGTAAACCATTACACTTCTTACACACCAGTTAGGTTGGTCGTGGAACACCACCCTCAACAACTGTCTAAAAACTCCCCAAACAACTGTGTTTACACCTCCAGCAACGTCTACCAACTGCTTTCTGCCTTTTGACCATGTGATCGACTTCTGCGTCTGAAATTAAACATTTGAAAATTTCCGTTTAGATGTAAGAAGTCGTCTCAGATGGTCCTTTTCTAAATTTCAGGTGTTTGATTTAAACCCCTGTGCTTCCCTCAGGCCCCGCCCCTCTCCCTCCTCAGGTGGACTGTCACCTGATCGTTGGCGTTTCTTATCAACACGAACCGACAAGTAAATCAATTAATCAAAGTGATATATATATATATTTTAGTGTTATATCAATGACATTCTGTCTTACAGGTGTCAGAATGTTCAGACTCCACCCAACAGTGACTACCAACTAGCTCATATGACTTATAATATTATAGCTTTATCGTACAGAATGAACTAAACACACATATGAAGCACACTCTGCCATTGGGGGAAATTCTTCTCTGTTATCAGGAACATTCACTGTAAAAAGAAGCAAAAGCACAAACACTGTCCCGGTGCCCCAAATACTCACCTGAGCAGTAATCTGCTGCACAAATAGACGGCTCCTCTCGGATGAGATGATTAACTGTAGTGAGGCTCACGCTCACTTAGCCACTAGCGCTAGTAGCTTCTTGAGTTCCAACTTGGGCTGCTTCACTTTTATCCATTTCTTTTCTTAAGAAATGACCAATCCAGTTGCTGATTATCTGGTGTAGAATAATTAGATTTGTAGGTTGCACTAGTTCAGGTAGCTGTTACTTACTTTAAGGCAAAGCCAACAGAATTTCCCATTTGCTTTGAGGAGAGCATAGAAACTAAGTACTGCAGGTTTATGAATGAGAATCATTTCACAAATCACTGCATTACATCTATTGTTGAATAATACATAAACATACATGTTTTGAATAGGTCTACATTGTGTTGAAGTATTTAAAACATAAAAGAAGGAATTTAAAGAGGGAGAAGCCTTCACTTTAAGAAACTCATTGGTGGTTTGAGTCTAAACGAGATTTAACGCTAAGACCACCAACAAATAGTTGGTGAAGCTTGACGTCTCTCTCTCCTACTTGTGTGTTTCAGGTCTGAACTGTCCAATCACGTCGACTGCATTGACAGCAGTCTGGAGAACCTGCAGAGCCTCCTGAACACACAGGCCTTCACCTTCGACACCTCTCCGCTGATGGAGGTCTGTCTTACACTGTTGTGTATTAGCTATTCATATAGTGTCTGGTATATTAAAATATCCGTTGTTTACATTAATGATACATATTAACATGTATATAATGTTCTTACAGTCAGTGTTTTCTCTCTGTAGCTCAGTATTTTACATGTTGATTCATGTCATGTGTCTTTGTCTTAAGTTTTTCAGTTCTTCTTGTCCATCTGGAGACTTCGATCTGGACAGTTTGGACACTGTGAGTTAAAAACCAGACTGGTTTTAAGTATTGAAAATGAAAACATACATATTTGTATTGATCATGTTAATATATAGCTGTATATACATCATATCAACTGATCGTATATACTAAGTCACATAAGTAAATCGTACAGGACAGGTACACAATGACAGCCATGTCACGTTGTTGTTTCCTCTCAGCTGCTGTCAGAAGACGTCCCTAATGGAAGTGTGGAAAGCAGCAACTCCATCAATGCAGGTAACTTACACTCTCTCTCTACCTCTGTACTTGTGAGAACCCTCTTTGAACTTGTTGTCATGGTGACTGCCTGATACTCTGATTGGTGCAGGGAAACAGCTTGTGCAGTTCACAGCCACACCTGTCCTGATGTCTGAACCAATCAGCTCGGAGGCAGACCTGCCCTCCCTCCTGGAGCTGGAGGCGGGGCCTTTCTTCTCTGACTCTCCCACTGATGATGCTGCTGATGCTCTGCTAAACCCATCACAACTGGACTCTGACCTCTGATGTCCTCAGCAAGAAAGGGGTGTGGAATGAGATTTATCAGTCACCATGGCAACAGGACAGTGGGAACGCTGCCTCCGCAGCTGCAATAGACGATGATGAAGTTGATTGACCATCTGTTGTTAGATTTCTAGATCAAAGGTCAAGTTGTGTTATGCAGATTCCTATTAACCAGTTTATACCTGTGTCTTCTTCTTTTTGTGCTTGATTTTTCTTCTTTGCTGCTTTTATTAAAAAGCTGTTGTTTTTAAGCGTGCTTATAAAAACTGCACTCCGAGGTCACAGGTGTGAAATCATTGTTACTTGTGCATGTTTTAAGTCATGGTTTTTGTGTCAAACATAAGAGAATAGGAATATATTTTGAAAATGTTATTGTTAATGAGAAACTACCATTTGACAAAGATGTATCAATCTGTTGGATCAATATAAGTCAGATCAAGCCACAGCCGTGATTTGTGTCATAGCATCCGGTGTTTTTCTCTGAGAGAATCAATAGCGCTTCACAATTGTTTCAATCACTTATTAAATACTTTCTGGTAGTTATTTTATTGGAATAAATACGGATCTGAGTAAATAAATCCGTCCTGTTATTCATCTAAATAACCATCAAACAAAACGACGCGGTGGCGTTTCAAGTCTTCTCAAACAGCCAACACACGATGGCCATACGAGGAAGGCCGAGCGACCATCATTTACTAAACATGCTGTATTAATGAAGACTTGAAACTAGAGATTAAGACCATAAACTCATGTTTACTGAGGGAATAGATCAAGACTTCATTTGGACTAGAGGGATCGCCCCCTGCAGCCAATGTAGCTCTAATAAAGCTCTAAAAGAACCTCAATAGTTCGAGGGGACTCACTAATCCAAACAGATCAGGGCCCTGTTCAAATGAATGAGATGATTGACATCTCGGTTCCCCGAAGATGGATCCACGTCTCGTTAGTTTGAACCAGATGTCAGTCATCGGGATAATTGTCTTACGTCAGAAGGTGGAGGAGTCGATCACCGAAACAAGGATTTTTTATTGTAGATCTGTTTCGTTGTTCATTCTGTACGTCATTGCAGTCCATTTATTCCGATGTTTCGTTGTTTTTCCTGTGCCGATGGGGGGGTTTCTGGACACAGGATGTCACACGTGTACAGACTGTAGAGCCTTCTGAGGCATATTTGCGATACTGTGCTATACAAAATAAAATTAAAAGAATTATATAATCATGGCAAAAATTGACACCGCCCCCTGCGGTGGCTTCAAACAATCAGATTATATTTCTTTAAATGTGCCGGCTGGCAGGAGGCTTCATGGATGCATCTTTATCCAATGACAATGATCTCAACTCTTAGTAGATAAGTAGATAAAAACAAGTCCAATTGATAGTTATGAGAATATATGTATTGTATTGTGGAAGACAAAAAATGACTTAAGTATACATAAATAAATACATAAACGTGTAAATGTATAAATAAATACAGGAATAAATAAATGTACATGAATAAATAAATGTGTAAATAAATAAATAGATCAATTAATAAATGTATGAATAAATTAATAACAGTTGATAATAAAACGGGTCATAAACAAATACATACCATTTATTTATTTCTACATTTCTTCATTTATCTATGGGTCTGTATCATATATATTTCTACATTTCTGTTCGCCTACATTTCCACATTTATTTTTGCGTGCATCTGTTTAGGTGTAAACTTATACAATACAATACAATAATGCATTAATGCATTTATTCACACATGTATTTATACCTGTATTTACGCATTTATTCATATATTTATTCATTTATTTATACTTAAGTCATTTTTTGTCCTCCATATGTGAATCCGTGCCTGGACGAACCAGTACAAATCGATTATTCCTTATCAGACATTTGATCAATTAAAACAGTAAAAAGAGAAACATCCAGAAGTTTATTAAGCGACAAATAAAGCAACAGAACAGAACCAAAGGAAAGTGAGCTGCCTTTTATCCGGGGGAGTGACCCTCTAACCTAGCAGCTCAAATGAACCTGCGCCGGAGCAGGTTCAAGTTTTTCGATGTGTTGCTATGGTGATGTAGCCAAACCTGCTTCGGGGAACCGAAAAGACGGATCTACGTCATCTCATCCTGAAAATGATCCGGCTAACTCGGTGAGCCACGTACATTATTATTAACATTATTATTAATATCATACAGAAACTAAAATACACTTAGTTTGATGTTCAAAATAGACAACATTTATTGTAAAAGTTTACAATCCTGTTTGTGAAGAGGAAGTCGAATCAGAAACGTATGAAAAATTAGCTGAAACCTATTTTTCATTTTCTCTAAAACAAAATACATTGCTATAAACAGAATTCCACATTTTAAATATTTTTGAAAAACAATGAGTTGCTGGCACTCAGTGGGCGTGGCCTACGGCTAGTGGACGGGGGTTGATTTCCTCGGCATTGCTGATTGGTCGGTACACTGGAAGCGGTAGCGCAGGAATCGAACTTGCGGCTTTATGTGGAAGTCAGCAGGTATCCTCCAATTCCACATTTTTTGTACCTGAAAACCCCCAAAATAAGACTGAGCTATTTATACATATTTAGTTACTGTACAAGTTCAAATTTGATAAACAAAACGAATATTTCCATTAATTCTGATTAATGACATTGAACAGAAATGATTTGTTGGTTAGCTAAACTTTGCTTAACTTTGGGGTTTGGTACGATGGGATTTTGTACAGCAGCGTTGAGTACGGTAGTGTTCGGTAAGGGTTAGAACAGCTTCATTTGGTAGGGTGGGGTACGTTGGGATTGGTTGGCAGCGTCTCGTACAGCGGGATTTGGTACGGCAGTGTGTGGTGCAGGGGGGTTTGGTAGACCAGGTTTTGGTAAGGTAGTATTTGGTGTGGGGGGGGGGGGGGGGTTAGGATGGTAGTGTGTGGTACGGCAGAGTTTGGGCAATAGTATTTGGGACGGTGGTGTTTGGGGCGTTCTAGCTCTTCAGCTCTATGAACTACTCAGTATCCTGGAAGAATTAATGTAATCATCCAATGATGTTTCCAAATACCAAAGAGGAGGAGCCATTAGACAACTTCCCACATTACAGTCTGTCACCACACAATAAATACATCACGGTGGCTGAGTGACAGGTCCTCATAAAGAAGTCCGATCATGCTTACGAACCTTCAGGACCCTGACCAGATGGGTAGTACTGTTCAGTGACTTGACCTGCAGAGAGCAAGCAGAACCAAGAGAAGAGAAAGAACAAGGCTTCAGCACCTGATCTCAGGACAGAGGAAATGGAACAAAGAACCTGTAGGAGACGAGTTACGCTAGACTAATGCAAACCTGAACAAGACTAGCTAAGGTAAAAAGAAGAGTTAATACCAACCCTTAAGACTATTTAATGCTAACCATTAAACAGATGGTTAATGCCAACAAGTCTACTTAATAATCCTTAATGAGATCGGTTCATGCTAACAGACTATACAATCCCAACCATAACAACTCTTAATAGAGGAGTTAACTCCTAACAAGACTTATTAATAGGAACATTAAACACTTTTGAACTAGCCTTACTTAAAGCGCATGATTGGTTCCAAACAGTTGAACATTTGTAAAACTTACCAGCCATCTGTGTGTGATCCGTCGCTGCTGGATGACCTGTAACAAAGACACACAAAGGGATCAACAGACGTTTCTACTGTATCGCACACTAAAGCTAAACTTGTGTTCTTCTGTGTAAATAACTTACTGAAGTCAAGTGGAGTTCCTGTTGGATCTGCTGAAACTGCAAAAACAAGCAGTTAAACTCTAGGTCTGACCTCCGACCTGTCCGTCTGCCATGATGGATGGTGGAGCTTACCTGTGTATGTCCCTGTGGAGTCTGTTGCCATGCTAACCAGCTCTGTGTGGGAGTACCCATGCGAAACTTAAAATAAATGAAACAACAGGATATTATACAGATGAACAGACAGACAGGTAAGCAAAGAGTGTGTGTGTGTGTGTGTGTGTCAGACAGGTTAACAAACAGTTTACCTGAGGGCAGTTTGTCTGTGTGGAGGACAGCAAGGGGCGTCACTGTAACATGTTAATGTTACAGGAAATGAGTGACTTTACAGCTTGCAAGTAAACCAAGCATTAAACAAACTATTGGTGTGGTCTCCATAACAAAATGTCTTACCTGTGACATCATGCCCGAGTCCAAGACCTGACGCGGAAACCAATAAGAAAACAGAGTCAGCTTCATGTTGATCAATGTATTGATATCTTCATCATCATTTCTCTCTCACCTGTGAGCTCGATGTGAAGACCGGACTCTGCTCCACCTGCGGACATCACCAGAATCTCTAATTGATCCATTAATGAATTAATGACTTCAGGCAATTGTCAATTAAGTTATGTGGACTGATAATAAAGTCAATTCGAGTTGAGTATGAAAGTTTACCTGCGTTTGTGTTCGTCAGCAATGTCTGTCGACCGTTTCCTTAGGAGCACAAACTTTTAGCCAATCACAGCCTTCAACACGCTTAGACTCATCATTTCGTGGTCAAACAAACTTTGTTTGTGAGTGAAGAATGAAATGTAATCTTACCGTTAGTGTCGGGTAAGTCGGCTCCGTCTGTGACGACACAAATAAAAAATTCAATAAAACAAATCTCAAAAACAATGCTATAGGCTAATTATTGTAATTAATTTATGCTTTATAAAGACAGTTTACAATCCTGTACGATAACAGAGAAGTACTACTATAATACTATTCTGGTTCTAATAGAAAAACTTACATACAAATACATTAGTGTCAGTACTAGTATCAGGGTGTACTTTTGTTTCAAGATATGAAGTGAAATATTAAACTTGATCTATCAACCATAAATCATCAAAGTAATGTATCATTATTTCCCACAAAAAGATTATATTCGTTATAATAAAACCCAGGGATTCAATAGGTGGTAGCTGTCTGTCTTTTTGGTATGCAAAGATGAGTTGATGTGAGTACAGGTGACATATGCGTTCAGGTGTATACAGTTGAGTATAGGTACGTACATGTGCCACATGTGTGTACAAGTAAACACAGATCAGTACAGAGGTGGAAAGGGCTGTACATGTGATTACAGGTGTGTATAGGTGTGCTTGCTCACCTATCTGTACTCTTTGAGTTTCACCGTGCAATGAAGATGATGAATCTGCTGCACCTGATAGAGAAAAACAGAAACAGTATATATGCATTCTTTTAAATTTGAGTAAATTAATTACAGTTCCTTCCAATTTCAGAAAAGAAATCTGTTTACACAGTAAAAGTCTTCCTTGAGCATCATAATAAACATTTTGGTTGTACTAACCTCCCTCGACTTCAAAGTGGGAGAAGCCTGAGACAGAGAAAGAGCTGGAATGTGATTGGTCTGGCCCTGAGCTCAGAGAGCTGTGGTCTGGTACTGATTGGTTGATGCTGATGTCAGAGTGATGAGCAGGATCTTTATAATCAGGACAACAGCAGGAGAGAAGAGACAGGTCACTTTTATCTTCCTCATCTCTTCATGATTCTCTTCATGATTACTGCCGCAAAAAATAATACCAAGAGCCATATTGATCCAGTATCAGTAAGGACTTCAACCAGTGCCGACCCGTCCTCGGATGTAGGAACCTCGGATGCAGCAGTGAGCCCTGATACCTACTTGGATGGCTTCTCTTCCATCAACCCTGATAAACTGATTTCTGCAATTTCTAAGTCTAAATCTTCTACCTTTCCCTTGGATCCGATTCCGACTAAGCTGTTTAAGGAAGTTTTATCTTTAGTTACCACATCTTTACTGGATATTATGAATCTCTTTGCTGAAAGGTAGCTGTAATTAAAAAAAACTCCTCTTTCTCCAGAGGTGTTGGCTAGCTTGACCCATGTATTATCTTCCCTTAATCTCTAAGATCCTTGAGGAATCTCTCTCAAATCACTTATGTGACTTTCTACAAAACAATGCCTTGTTGTATTGTATTGTAATTGTATCCTGTTGGAGAGACGAGATAATTTGAATGGTATTAAAGGAACAGCACTGGGCTGGTTAAGGTTGTGTTTATCAGATCGATCCCAGTTTGGGGCAACTGATGGATGGAGTAAAGAGGATGTGCCGGTAACTGTAGGGTTGATGGTTCGAACCCAGGCTGCTCACTGTGTGTCCCTGGGCAAGATATCTACGACCTACTGCTCCCACGGTGTGAGATCTGTTAAATGCAGAGTTTCTAACTTTTTCCTTCCTGTTCTTGATAAGTCTGAGATCGAAGAGTATCATGAGTACGGATTGTAAAGCTGTAGTATTGGATATACAGTTCCTTCCAGTGAAACTGTTGCTGAAAAATTGAAGTCTTTAGACGTCTTGTTAGTGTTCTTCATCTTTTGATATAACAACATAGAAGGAAAAAAACAGTCAAGGCCATTTTAGATTTATTCCATCAATAGACATTTTGGATGAACAAATAATATGGCGTTATTTACTGCAAGAAATGCTTTGACAAAGACCATATTTAACACTAGTCACACCGGACATGTAGCAGCCAGACATTGGGCCGCCAACCCTGTGCTTACCAGCTCACCCTCTCTACTCCATGCACCACAGTTGCCCACAAAATAGTTTTATAGAAGTATTTCTTCATGTTAAAAGTTTCTCTGTGGGGATTTTGACAGTTGATATTTATAGGTCCCAATTAGTCACATTATTCCATATTGGATCAATACCTGAAAGAGAGTCCAGACTGGAACCGCTGCTCTTATCCACAGACTGAGTTGCTGTCACACCCGAACTGATCACTACAACATGAACAACAACCAGACTGATCAATGATACATAGGATCAGAACTGATCCATAATAAATATCATAGAGGAGTATAAAGAAACGCACCAGTGGAATCCAGCCCACCTAAGAAAAAAAAGGATAGTTGGTCTAAAACAAGTTTACTCTGCAGAAGTCAATATATAAGGTCATTGTTACCTTCTATCATCACACTATAATCATAATGCTTGAATATTCAAAATGTTGGAAGTTGAGACAAACAGCATCATACCACTTTATTGACATGGTGATCAAAGCGTATTTAGGGACAAAAAAAATTCCTCGAGTACACTGCGCTGTGTATTACATCCTGGCTAAAAGAAATATTTTGTAGGGGGTACATCACTAAAAAAAGGTTGGGAACTAGTCTAGGTTAAGAATTATGCTGATTTAGTGCTTTACCGTTTACATTATGGTACAGTGTTGATGATTTTATGGTTAAGTATCTGAGGTGCTTATGAGTTCACCATAGCCGGCTCTTAATAATTGTATTGCTTTTATTCTTCTACACATGCGTTTAAGTCTTGTTCTTGGAATGTCCGTGGAATCTTTTCCTTGAAGACATTTAATAAAGAGTTATGTATTAACTTTTCTTGTTAGTTTTCTTGTCTCTTTTATTTTGGTAAACAAAATAGGTAAAGAGAGGGACAAGTAGATAGACAGACAGGTAGAAAAGTGATGAATCAAGTAGACTGACAAAATCAAATATAGAGAAAAACAGCTACGTATAACACCATGTGAAATAGAAAGACACATGTAGAGGTAGACATAAAGGGAAATAAAGAGAGTAACAGTGGATGAAGAGACAGATCAGTTATAACCTGACCAAACTTGACTTACTTTGATTTAATTTGGTTCCCACCTGTAGCCCCGCCCCCTACAACTTACCTGTCGGACGGTCAGCTCCGCCCCCTACATCCCCTCCATTCATCAGTTTCTGTCCATTACCTATAAAATACAGACCAATTGAAATCATTTGAAACTCTTTTTTTCTCAGTTTGTGTGTATTTGGGTGTTTTAGTGTACCAGGAAGTTTTAATAAGCATTTATTGGCAAAGATTTAATATTTACCGTTGGACTCTGAGTCCACTCCATCAGGACCTGCAGAAACAAACAGATGTTTAACTCCTATTCACAGATCGACTCTGAGGGTGTGATATCATCCTTTCTACCCGTCTGTCTACATACAGTGACCTTTGGAGTTTACTTCCTTTCACTTTCATGAGCTGTTTTTTTAGGTTAAAATTAGTGCAGTCAAGCGATTAAAATATTTAATCACGATTATTTCATAGTTAACTTTAATTTTTTTCATTATCATCATGGAAAAGCAGATAGACTTTCTTTATGCAAATGTTCTATTTTACTGAAAAACAACATTGCCAAACTGTGGTAGAAAATAAAATTATAAAGTGCACATTTCAGGTAAACAAAGACTCAGCTTATAGTGCAGTTGGCTTATTTGTTTTTCAATTTTGCTGTGAACAAAGCATTCAGGCCTCTTATCTCAGAAACAATGAACCGTAACAGTTAGGTTATCAATAAAAGGCAAGCTACTACTTCTTAGCTTTCAGCTACTCACACAGACATGCCTGTTGACATTTTCACACAACAGTCATCCAAAAAAAAAAAATCTTGCGATAAAAACATTAACGACAGCACTAGTTAAAATATAATATACTCTTTCCTTGGATGACATGTTTATTGATTATTCATTAAAAGGTTGTGATTATATATTAATTGATTATTGATTACCTGGTTGCGATTATGGATGTATTGATTACCTGGATGTGATCATAAATGTATTGATTATTTTTTACGGATACGGATATATTGTTTATTGATTACCTGTTTGTGAATTTGTTGAGCTGCTCTCAACTCCAGCTGCTGAAAAACATAATAGAATAAGATTACAGGAACCATTTAAAAATAGTTTTTTCAGCTCTGATTAATTAAACAGGCTTCTTCATCAATCAGTAAACACAGTAGTTTATATTCATTTTCTTATCCAATTATAAGAAAACGTGAATACAATTATATGCATACAGTGATACGATGGTCACTATATGAGTCTGTCACGGTTTGGGTCTGCTTCCTATCTTATTTTGTAGTTTTCATGCCTTTTGTGTTCCTGGGTAACTTCACTTCCTGCCTTGTCCTGTCTTCCCCTGTGATTGTCTCCTGTGTCAGCGATCGTTTCCACCTGTGTTCAATCACCTGCACCTCGCTTGTGTATTTAAGCCCTGTCAGTCTCTTGTCTCATGTCGCGTCATTGTTTCCTGTTACCTGTTCAGGTTGGTGCATGTCGGTTCCTTGTTTTTGTGAAATATTAAAGAGCACTTGGATTTGTTGGAAATCTGCGTTTGAGTCCTCCCTGCCTGCCTCCGACCCGCACCCTCACGTGTCATTAACAGGAAGTAAAAAGTACCTTCCGAGTCCATCGAAGATTCTCTTCCATGACCTGAAACAAACAAGAAATATGTAATAAACATATTTACATCAGCTTTTGATACAAATATGAACTAGTTTATACTTTGATAAAACTGTAGTTTACCTGTAGAACTTCCCGCTGTTCCAAAACTTCCTCCCGCCCCCGTTGACTGACTGCTGGAAGCTGCAAATGACAAACCGTCATCTAGTTGTGAATTCACTAATTAAAGAATGTTTACATTGAAATTAATATCATTTTATGATAATGTTTGATTATTACACAGAAATAAATATACAAATAACATTTTTGATGAAATTGTTCTTCTGGGCTTGTATAATTATGGTTGAAATGCACTTATTGTAAGTCGCTTTGGATGAAAGAAATATGACGTAAAGATCAAAATAGTTGTGACTTTTGTATGTAAAGGTATGACATGTATTGTGACAGATTCACAAAAATAAGTAGTATGTTATAGTGATTACAATGTATATTCATCATATGTGGAGCCATGGACCGGTATATTTTGAAAACTGACTGAATTCTCTCCTAATTAAGTGCACTCGCCCCTCTTGACATATTTCCCAAGCATCAGAAACAGTTTTTTCCACCTCGTACAATTGCCCACTACTCGCTGCGCACGGCAGTTCCTCCCACCAGCAGACAGAGAGCGCGGACTACTCCCCCTTTGTCGGCCTGTTATTTTGTTGTGTTCATCCACGCCTCCAAGACTGATACCGTTCCATATAATCACATGTCATTTAGCTGACATTTTCATTCAAAGCGACTTACATTGCATTATAACACATGCATTACATTTTGCCTGGGGAGAAATTAAGGGTCAGGTGTCTTGCTCAGGGACACTTCGACATGGCACATGGGGCAGTCGGGATTCAAACCACCAACCTTGTGGCTCCCAGCGCATCACACTACTCCGTGCGCCACCATCGCCCATACATGAACATGAAAACAGTCCATGAGGCAAAAAGGTATATATTCATCTTATATTGACTCATGAGTTTATCATTTGACCACATTCTAGTTAGTTCACCTCCATGTTTTCTAACTCCTATCGTTTCAGATCCCCTCAACCTGTCACCTGACTCTCCAGCCCTTCTCACCTGCAGAACATGATCTCCCGGCTCTGACCCTTGCTGAACATTAAGTAAAGATTGTTTTATTGATTTTAGCATGAGCTGTTTTGTTTGCATGTTTTGATAACCTACATTTTACCAGAAAAGTAGTGGACACTATATTAACCTTATTGAAGTGGAATGCAGTTACTAATCCCCTGCAACTGGACACCAATTATCGACAGACAGATGGCACATCCAAGGAGGGCAGAGCAGGAGAAGGAAACACAGCGAGGGCAGAGTGAACGCAGGGAGAAAGAAGCACGGCAAGGAGAGCACCAGAAGTGACCACAGATGAGAGGAGGCCATGGGAACGCAGTGGTGTCCATGAAAGTTGGAACAGCCTTGGTGAAGCGGTTAAACCAGAGGAACCAACTGGACCCTGAAGACCCTCCCGGTGGCTGGCTTTTTCCTTGGTTTCAAACTCTTGTTGATTTTGTAGCAAATTCCTTTAAAACTGGAGTCATTTTATGAGGTTTAGAGTAGACGTTTTTTTATCATCCAATTTATTTCATGGTGATCTATACTGCTCTCCCACAATACAAAATAACCTGTTTTTATGGAGTTCTAGACTCCCCAAACTAGATGGTGCTGTTGGAAACTTACATTTTATTTGTGCACAGTTATAATGGTCCATCGGAGTCATGCTTTTGGGTTCCAGTGTGCATTGGTACCAGTAGCTGTTATGGTTATGATACATATTCACCTTATATAGATTGATTTGTGTCTAGGAACTAGTCATAATATATATAACAGAACTTTGTCATGTCAGATATCTCACCGCTCACATCCTGAATGTTAGAAGACATAGCAGCTGCTGCAGCACCTGCAGCAAAAAAATCAGTTGTGATCTGATCAAATAAAACATTCAACATCAATTGTTGCTCCACACTATTGGCTCAAAAGGTTTGTCATCTTTCAGAGGGATTACAAATTGCATCTGATAAATTATAAGGAAGAACTGTATCTCTAGTTTATCAGAATTTGAGAATAAGAACACAATGAAGTTGACTTAAAAGTTGGACATAGCTCACCTTCACATAATTGACATACAATCCTGCTGACAATAACTGCTTCAACACATACAAATATGAACATAAATATTTGAATCTGAAGGGGGCCTGATGGTAAGGAAGGTTGAATACAGAGTAAATTCTGTAAGTGGGGACAAATTGAACACAGGACTGATATCTTTTAACCTCAAACCTGCAGAATCAGGTATACTGTGCAGACTGCTAAAACAGGATGTGGCTTTGATGGAATTAGGTTCATCCTGGTCAGGATACCCCTCAGTTAAACTAAATGAAACAGGAACCAAAGCCTGATCGTGTTCAACTCACCTGAACCTCCAGATGCCGCCGCTGTGGTGGTCTGCCGCTCGCCAACAACTCCTGCTGAACGAGAAGGAAGACGTAGTGTCATATGTCGAAGATGAATACAACTTTTGTTTCAATCACATGACTGTGAATCATGTCACATGACATGTCTTTGGCGTTAAATGGAGCAAAGAATCACTGAGGAGGAAAGCCAAATAAAAAAGTCTTTATTTTAAAATCCAAGTAGAAGTTTGTGAAATTAATAGGTTGTTATGATTGTGCAGTGATTTTTATTTAATAATTCTGAGTCTGCAAACTAAGATCTTTATTGAAACATTTTCATTAATAAGGTTACCTTTTTCATTTTTCATTTAAATGTTGGTGGTGTTTATGCAAGTTTATGTTGGTAGTTAGAGGCCAAAGGTCACAGTGTGTTTTAGTATCTCACCCTCAATCTTATCCTGACTCTTGGAGTCATCATCATCTGGAAAGGAAAAAACATTTAAAATATGTTTATCTAATTAAAGATATTTTTAACAACATTTTTACATATTGGAATAATAAGACAATAATGGCTTGCCTTGCCTTTTTTTTAATTATTAAATGTCACTTTGACCTTCACTTGACTTCCTTAACAATCGTTTATTGATTTTTGCTGACTTTGTATCAATCTCTTCCAGTATTGTCTCAATAGTAATATAACTAACTAAAAAAAACAAGAACATTGACCTAATATTTCATCTAATTATCAGCCACGTCCTCCAATAACTCGTCCCACCCAGAAAATAAAGTACGTAGGAGTCAAGTGATTGATGAGTGAAGTGCGTAGGAGTCATGTGGAAGCTAACTGAACAGCAGAGCCAAATTACATGCCATGATTTACTGGATACTTGGTAAATTAAACTATGATCAATTACCATTTAGTGCAGGGGTCTTTTTCAGGCCTGTACTGTCGTATTTGCATGAAAGTTGTCGTTAGTGAACCAGTGCCTTGCGAGAGCTCCTGTGGGTAGCTTATGAAGCTATTCTTTCAAATCACTCTCTTTTACTCAAACAGGTTATTTAAACCAGGGGTCCCCAAAGACAAGACCACTTTTCTTTGACTTTTCTTCTGAAAAATGTTTTATTTTGTAAAATTACCAGATTTTCTCCGAATTACATGCGCTTGTCCCTCTTGACACATTTCCCATGCACCGCAATGACTATGACCCCTGTCGGCTGGCGCGAAATGCTGTCTGACATGAAACTGGTCCATCAAGCAAAAAAGGTTGGGGACCCCTGATGTAATCTGTACAGAAACATTTTTCAAAATAAAAGCGTGATTTCCTCCTACTCAAACAATTTATATAAACTTCATTAATAAAAACTGGTTTTCTTTTCTTACATAAATAGTTAATGTAAACTTTGGGTGAATTGTTATTTTATAATAAAAGTGGCTTAATTTCTATATCTAACCTTTCTTTTATATAAGTTAATTTCGGATATTAAAAGTTTATCAAACTTTTGAGATGCTGTATTTTTACAATAAAAGTACGTTTGTCTCTCTTACTCAAACAGTTTATGTACATTATAAGGAATCTTCCTTTCCCAAATAAGCCAATTTCACTTTCTTTTACTCAAACACCCACAGAGACGCATGCCTACCCTCCTCCTCCTCTGACAGCTCCCCCTCCTCTGTAGCCTCCACCTCCACCTCCTCTTGCTCCTTCTCTGGAGAACACAACAAATCTCTGTTGAATCTTATAAAAGGTGAAATTTAGATCAGAGATGTGAGAGATATGATGATGAATACCCTCCACAGGAGCCATGGAAACAGTTGTTGCCAGAAAGACGACCATCGACACAATGAACAGGTTACTGTCATAACAGAGCAGACGGATGGTGGAAGTCAATGATTGGCCTTCCTTTGTACACAAAGACTAATAATCAGTTAGAGTCAATTGAAAACATGAATACTTTTCCAAACCAGCTAAACCCTGTTTTAAGGTCTTTACAATCTCAACATAATTAACTTCCTCTGACACTTGCATCAGTAAAAGATAGAAAGAGTACTTTAGTATTACTACTGTGTTGGAGTAGATCAAAGTTTTGCCCATTAGTACAATAGTGTAGATTAGGATTTTAATTTAGTATTACTACAATAGAGAAGAGTATTCTATTCATAGTAAAACTAGAGTGAACATAATCAAATATTTTTGATTTACCAATTCAATTCATTTTATTTTGTACAGCCCAAAATCCATGTACAAAATATGTACAATAGAGTTAATACATTATTATTAGACAACTACAGTGAGTACAGTAGTAGTACAGAGTATTAGAGTGCGTATTACTACAGTAGTGAGGATGATTTACAGTTTTAAGTTATTACTAACGTAGTGCAGAGTATTATACTACTTTAGTACGGATAAAATAGTGCAGAATATTACACATTACACGGTATAAGCTAGTAGTGCATTACCAGTACCTGTAGTAAGAAAGGCATTCATAGCATCATTATTAATATAAAGTGTAACTCACGTTGGCAGCATGACGATGTTAAAGATTCTTTCTGTTGAACAGGAGATGCAGAAAGGACGTGCAGCTCCTCCTTCACACATTCCTATTTATACAGAGATGAGGGAGGGGCTGCATTTACTACACATGAAAGCATTGCAACACAGTATTACCACTGTGGTACTACTACAGAATCTACAACCGATGCTACTAGTAATACTGCAACATTCTGCTGCTAATACTAATTAATCTAGTACCACTACTACTACTACTTCTGGTATACCAAATGGGATCAGTAGAGCTGGTGTGTTTATTGTGTTGAGTTCTCGTTCATCTACGAATGATGACATAAAATGTGATCATTAAATCACAACTTTCATACCTTTTGTTTAGTGCAAAAAGGTATGAAGCTTCATTCAATGATAAGATGAGCAAATGTTTCCATGTTTAGATCACAAAATGTCAGAAGAAACAGGTCAAAGGTGTTTGTAAAGACCAAAAGAAATATGTCAATATGTTAAATATCTCGAAAAATATTTTTCACCGAGGTAAAAATAAACTGCTCATTTACTAGGATTTTTTTTTTTTAACTGATTTCATTAGCAAGGGCCACGCCACCAACTGAATGTTTATAACAATTTTATTTGGGAGGCATGGGCAATAGGTGGAAGTCTAACCCTAGTGGAAGTCGATTTAGTCTAGTTGGATGGGTTGTGGGGAGCTACATGGCACCCGGGTACGATGAACCCCTTCAGGAACCTGTAAAAAGGAAGAAAGAAAAGAGGGAGAGAAACAGGGGTTGGGAGGGTTTTGGGTTAGAATGCTTCAACGCGACGAGAAGACTGAGTTGGAGAGGTATTTACGGGGATAACAGAATAGGCGCGTTGGAGGCGTGGTCCTGCTCCCGAAATGACGCCAATTAGCTTAAATTTTCTTTCTGATAGACATGAAGAGGAAATACAGCACAGCATGTTCAGGCTGAACTTTCATGTGGGCTACCTTGTGTGTGTCTCTGTGTGCGTGCTACTGTGTGTTACTTTGCGTTTGAGTGTTATCGTGCGTCTGTGTGTGTGTGTGTGTGTGTGTGTGTGTGGTCGAACCTTGAGGACGTTAAGAAAGGAAACTTTATTAAAGGAAAACTGAGCTGCAGATTGAAAGTTGCCAACATTCCTCTGAACTGCATCCATAACACCCCCTCCTCTCAGCACCCCCCCTTGCTATACAGACTTCCTGTCTCTCCTCCAACACTGCTTCACTTCATAAAAAATGCACATTGTGTTCTGTACATTTTTGCAGTGTCTCTAGCAACAAAAGTAATTTCAATATGTCACACATTGTAACACATTGTTACAGTTACAGTTTGGTAATGTAGAGCAAAACTACCATTATATCTGTGTGTGTATCAACATTTGAATGTGTGTGTGTGTGCACTTATGTGTGTAAATACATTTGTACCAGTATGTGTAAACGTATGTGTGTGTACGCGTGTGTACATAGATTTGTATGTGCGTGTGTATAAGTGTGTGTGTGTGTGTGTGTGTGAACATACAATATACACTACACATATTGTTATCTCTTTGTGCAAATGTATTTATTTGTCAGTGTATGTGTGTGTACATACATTTGTATGTGTATCTACGTGTGTGTGCACATATGTGTGTATGTACGTGTGTCTTTTAAATCAATTTTCCATTACAGCTGAGGTTTTATCTGTGCCGTCCATTGTGTACATCAGGCTGTGTATCATGCGGCATCTTTTCAGTGTGACATGCTAAAGAACCCACTGACCCTCTGAGGTGGTACTTTGAGTTGCCCGTTGTCTGTGGGAATCGGGGCAGAACATGAGTCTGCATCCATCTGCTGCAGCACATCCTGAAACCAGAACCCACCTGGAGCTGAGCTGGACTCTGGGATCAGGTCCAGAGAAGGAATTAAGGGCACTTTGAGGTATAGTCGGTCCGGCTCAGTTCTGAATGACTGCAACTCACATGGACCTTTTGATCCTGATGCCTGACTGAAACCAAGAGCTGTGGGACAGGCGAGTAACGTGAACCCAGCGGGTTCAGGAGTTATACAAATCATGAAAGCAATGAAAATAAACCTGTAAGAGATCTTGAAATGACTTGCATCATTACAGAATATCATAAAGTATTAGAGACTTCCATCAGTTGTATATATTATATGAAGCCCGTACACAATAAATAGGGTCGTCATGATGACAATATAATATAAATATATAACATATAACGCAGTCCCAGAGTCAGAAGCTCAGAGGCTCATCTCAACAACATCAATTCACTACGATTTGAAATCAGCATCAAAATATTGTTAAAAGTAAAGAGTGTACTCTTTATGCATGATTATATAATAAAGTAATAGTTTATAATACTGTATAATTATAGCTCCATTGTTGCAGCTGCTGGAGTTCATATTTAGGTAACTTCTGAATCCTTGGAATTGTACTTCTTTCTCCTCTGCTCAGGTGCATGTCTCATGTTCGGGTAAATCTATTCTCACAGATATCGAGCTATCAACTTTTTCTCACTGAAACTCACTGAAAAAAGGGATATTCTACACACACCCTTTACCATTGTTTCTTAGTCTGTGATGTGTGTAGAGGAGAGTTAGTTGACCTTTGATGACCCAAGGTCAGTTTTCATTCATCGTCTGAGGGAAACTTAATCTGCTCAATCTCAGGACTCAGTCTTCCACACCAGTGACCGGTGGCAGTAGGTAACGTGACTCCCCCCCTCCACTACACTTTTTGGTGAATGTTGGTTATGAGCTGCGTTGTTGATAAACCTCTAGGGTTGGCTAAGTGTTGCTCTTTCATTGATTCAGAGCTTCCTGCAATTTTGATTAGAGGTTGAAGTGTTTTTCAAATATGTTTTAACGTTATCAAACCTACAAAATGAATGAGGAACTTTTTTCAGGAAAACGATGGAGTGTTGTCTTACAGGTGTGTCTCCATGCAGTTTAAGAGGACACGGTGGTAGTACCTAGTCTCTGTGTAGTTTAAGAGGACACAGTGGTACTCACCTCTCGCCATGTAGTTTAAGAGGACACAGTGGTAGTAACTTGTCTCCATGAATTGCGTTAGTGGGAAGGATGTGGTTGTGTCACACATAGCGGGTACGGGGGCAAGGAGAGAGGAATCAGATGCGGAGTTCAGAGTTTAGAAAAATCTAAAATAATGAAACATCCTCAAAAACTTGAAATCACGCCAACAAAATCAAGACGAGAAGGAGGAGAAAGAAAAACAACAACGAGGTAAGGACAACCGCAACATAAACAATGAAACAACTGCTAGGCATGGCAGGGGGAACGACTCAACACTGGTACATGCAACAGGCATCTAGTGACGTGACAAGAGACTCACAGGGCTTAAGTACATAAGGGAGGTGCGGGTGAATGGACACAGGTGGAAACAATCAGACACGGCAGACAATCACAGGGGAAGACAGGACAAGGCAGGAAGTGAAGTTACCCCAGAGACACAAGAGACATGAAACTACAAAATAAAACAAGACATGAACCCAAACCGTGACAGGTTGACCTCATGCAGGGTCATGCAAGTGTTCTTAAATGTTAATTGTTGTTTTTTGCACAATTCACATAATTTTCATTATATTTATATTTTCATTATAGGGTTACTGCTTGAATACATATGTTGAGTTTTTAAAAACGCTCACGTGCCCTGGTGAATGCTACTCTGGTAATAAAAGACCATCAAGTTCCCACCCAGTGAAGAAAATATGATGCATTGAAATACGGCCTGCACTGGATTCTAGGAAGCTATTAGTTTTTCATCCACATGACGCTGGAAGTATCAGGAAGAAGGCCTAGCAGAGATTGTACTTCCTCAACCAGCTCAGAATGTAAAACCTTCCCCAGGAACAACTGGTCCTCCATAATTTTTTCTTCTAAAGACAGCAATTGACAAATTATTAAGAAATCAGGAAGCGTGTATTTTAACACATACTACACACACATTTGATCATCTCCAAGGAAGAACTCCACTGGGTGGAACATGTTGAACTAGCGACTCTTCCTGCTGTCCTCGTGCCCTTTGCTCTCAACTCTCCATTGGACACCTGTGTTTGAAGTGCCGACAATCTCCCGACATTTAGCCAGGGTGTTTTTCAAACCACCGTTTTTTAGGGAAACAGTGGTGATATTTGCAGGGTAGATGTTGAGATGCAAGTAGCCTAGCAGGTAGCTTAGCCTAGAAGCTAGCAACATGTTGCAGGCACTATCAGTCCATAAGTGGTCTGTTTGCCACTCGTCCCCCTTCTGTTTGACATGTGAAGGAATACCTCTGCACAGTTCCTCTGTTTGTTTTAGTTCCAATGCAAAAAGCGCTCTCCATCTTCAGCTACCGTCTTGTCTCTCCATCTAACTGACTGCAGCGCAGTGGCTTCAGGGGACATGGGTCAACGCACACCGGAAGGAAAACAAAAATGCATTAATTGCGTTAAAATATTTTAAAATATTATACATACATACTAACCCAGCATCTGGACTCCCCAGGATCCTGTTTGTGGACTTGAGCTCTGCCTTCAACACCATCATCCCGTCTCTGCTGCAGGACAAACTCTCTCAGCTGCACATGCCCGGTCACTGCCCGAAGCAGCACGTGAAGCTGGGGAAACACATCTCTGCCTCTCGGTTCATCAGCACCGGTTCCCCCAAAGGCTGCGTTCTTTAACCTCTGCTCTACCCTGTACACCAACAACTGCACCTCCAGTCACCAGTCCGTCAAGCTCCTAAAGTTTGCTGATGACACCACCCTCATTGGACTGATCTCTGGTGGGGACGAGTCCGCCTACGTGTGGGAGTCTGACCACCTGGTGATGTGGTGCAGCCAGAACAACTTGGAGCTCAACGCCCTGAAGACAGTGGAGATGGTTGTGGACTTCAGGAAGAACGCAGCCCCACCTTTCCCCCCTCACCTTGTGTGACTCCCCCGTCACCACTGTGGATTCCTTTAGTTTCCTGGGCTCCATCATCATCACCCAGAACCTCAAGTGGGAGCTGAACATCAGCTCCATCACCAAAAAGGCTCAGCAGAGGATGTTCTTCCTGAGGCAGCTGAAGAAATTCAACCTGCCAAAGACGATGATGGTGCACTTCTACACGACCATCATCCATCCTCTGCTCCTCCATCACCGTGTGGTACGCTGCAGCCACAGCCAAGGACAAGGGCAGGTTGCAGCTTGTCATCCGCTCTGCAGAGCGTAATTAAGCTGCATTCTGCCGTCTTTTCAGGACTTGTTTGCTTCCAGGACTTTGAAGTGGGCCAGAAGGATTGTATCCGTCCCCTCTCACCCCGGACATGAACTGTTTGCACCCCTTCCATCTGGCAGGAGGCTGAGGTCCATCAGGACTAAGACCTCCCGCGACACAAACAGTTTCTTCCCTTCGGCAGTCGGGCTCATCAACAGAGCCCGGGGCACCCCCTGACTGACTCTCACTCTCATGTACATTCACTTTGTCACTTTCACTTGTCACTTTCTGTTTAGCTGGTGCACTTTATTTTTATTTTATCTTTTTTTATCTATTTTTAAATGTATTTCTCAACTTACTAACCCATAGCTTTAGTGTACTAACCCATAGCATATATTTTATTATATTTTTTAATTTAATTTTTTATCTTATTGCTGCACTACGTTGTCATTATTGTACTGACTTCCGTCACGCACCAACCGCCAAGTCAAATTCCATGTATGTCTAACATATAATGGCAATAAACGTTTCCTGATTCCTGATGTATATATACACACATATAGTTTGTTCAATGTTTATACTTGTATTTATACTTTTTTTCTTTAAATTTGTATAACTCCTGTTTATTTGTAAAGCCTTTGTATGTATGTTCAGACAAAAGTTGAAAGCGGAGTAAATTTTCATGTATGCGTCTGCATACATTTGTATAAATATAATCATTGTATGATTAATGATCAATATCTATACTCAATATTAAATGACATTTTAAGTTTAACTATAATAAAGATTCAAGGTTTTGACAGTTCAAAGTTTATTAGCAATTCCTCTGCGTGAACACATGTTCTGCATCGGGCAGACTCACGAGAGGGGGACAGAAAGAGAGACTGATTAAAGGACAAGCACACAGACAATCGATTGGTGAAAAAGTTAAAATGTAGACAACTAATCAGGAATAATGAAGAGTGAAAACAAACAGGATGCTGAAGGTTGCTGTTTAGTTGCAGTTTAGCGTGTTGTTGTTGTTGCTGTTGTTGTCATGGAAACTGAATTCCACTGTAGTTTTGGCTCTGATTGGGAGAAACATAAAAACGGTGTATTGTCATTTCCATTAAGAACCAACAAAAAACAACTGACCGAACAATAGTCTGAATTATCAAGAAATGTTTCAACAGAAATCAGCAGTGTGGTTCTATCTGCATAAGGTACACTGTCAAATGGTTGTTCATTGGGATTACCAGGTGAATCAGTAATGAATCAGTGAGTGATGTACCTGCAGTTGGTGAGCCTCCACAGATCAGACAACTATGTATGTCACTGTGAAAAGATGCACAGAAAAAGGTCTAGTTCATGAAACAATGAATAAAATGGTGGTTTCTTTAAAATCTTCTCATATCTCGCTATGCGCTTCAATAAAACATAATGCAACAAATGCTAGACTGAAACACTCATGCTCATACTCATTTGTTACTCAAAGCATCTGAACTGTGGTTGGCTGTCAGATGGTGTGGTGTCACACTAGGGTGTGGTCTTTACCCTTTGCAGCAATAGAGTCGTCAGGTTGGTCAGTGGATGGTGCTGCAACCAGAAACACATGAGAATTCATGAGCAATAAACTTCTGATGTAACTACATGAACTCTGATTTCTTAATCCTGATCTCTTGGTTCTTCGGGTTGACTTCTGAAAACCTCATACAGACGTTCATCATCTTAACTCTCCATAAAAAAATAAAGATCCAAATGCTTTCTCACTTCTGAATGCTTCCAAAACAAAGAGGTTAAAAATTCAGTATTCCTGTTTTACCTTCAGTAGAAGTGGCAGTTTCTGGAACATGATGATCAATTTCCTCTGCGTTGTCTGAGCCATTTTTCACGGTCACAATATCAGAGTTGTCTTCATTACTAATTTTATTAATCTCTAGACTTCTGTCCCGACTATCATCTGGTGTATTATCTTCAGCTGTATTCACCGATCGCTCCTCAAACTCTACTACGTTCCCCTCTGGTGAGCTATCATCTCCGTCTGTCTCCACTGACTGCTCCTCAGTCTCTACTACGTTCTCCTCGGGTGAGCGATCCTCTCCGTCTGTCTCCACTGACTGCTCCTCAGTCTCTACTACGTTCTCCTCTGGTGAGCGATCCTCTCCGTCTGTCTCCACTGACTGCTCCTCAGTCTCTACTAGGTTCTCCTCTGGTGAGCTATCATCTCTGTCTGTCGCCACTGAATGCTCCTCATTCTTTGCTACATTCTCCTCTGGTGAGCTATCATCTCCGTCTGTCTCCACTGAATGCTCCTCATTCTTTGCTACATTCTCCTCTGGTGAGCTATCACCTCCGTCTGTCTCGACTGAGTGCTCCTTAGTCTTTGCTACATTCTCCTCTGGTGAGCTATCACCTCCGTCTGTCTCCACTGACTGCTCCTCAGTCTTGGCTACGTTCTCATCTGGTAAGCTATCATCTCCGTCTGTCTCCACTGAGTGCTCCTCAGTCTTTGCTACGTTCTCCTCTGGTGAGCTATCATCTCTGTCTGTCTCCACTGACTGCTCCTCAGTCTTTACTACATTCTCATCTGGTGAGCTATCATCTCTGTCTGTTTCCACGGACTGCTCCTCAGTCTTGGCTACGTTCTCCTCTGGTAAACTATCATCTCCGTCTCTCTCCACGGACTGCTCCTCAGTCTTTGATATGTTCTCCTCTGGTGAGCTATCATCTCCGTCTCTCTCCAAGGACTGCTCCTCAGTCATTGATATGTTCTCCTCTGGTGAGCTATCATCTCCAACTGTCTCCACAGATTGCTCCTCAGTCTTTGCTACGTTCCCCTCTGGTGAGCTATCATCTCCGTCTCTCTCCACGTACTGCTCCTCAATCTTTGCTACGTTCCCCTCTGGTGAGCTATCATCTCCAACTGTCTCCTCTGACTGCTCCTCAGTCTCTGCCTTGCTGACTTTCTGCTGGCTGTCACTTGCACCCTCTAACAAGTTCTTGTAAGACTGGTCATCGGTTTCAGTTCCAGAGATCATATCTGCAGATGGAGATGTTGCACACTTATTAATCATGCATCCGAAACTAAATGTCTTTGTTATGCAGTGACTCCTGCATTAATGTCAACATTAAGCATACTGTATTAGTCATATCCCTATTTTATTCCTACTGTAGTCATATTATATCCTGTTGTATAAATCACGCAATACAGTACTTGAGTCACTGAGTCACAGTAATGCAATACTTCCTGCTGTCTATGTTGCAGTATTGCAGTGCCTTCTGCAGTGTAAGGAGCAGTGATACAGTTACAGTACAGTACATTACAGTACATGTTATTTAGCTGACACTTTTATGCAAAGCGACTTACATTGTATTATAACCCATGCATTACATTTTTGCCTGGGGAGCAATTAGGGGTAAGGTGTCTTGCTCAGGGGCACTTCGACATGGCACATGGGGCACCCGGGATCCGAACCACCAACCTTGCCGCCCCCAGCGCACTGGACTACTCCACGCGCCACCAGTTCCTCTCGCAGTACAAATTCTACAAATTCAGTACTTCCCGCAGTATGTACTTGTATGTATTTTTTATCTTAATTTTTTACTCTATTGAATGTTTTGTACTATCTGGACCTCGAGTCTAAAATAAAGTTTGATTGATTGATTATAAGTCATTGTTTCTTCAGCATGATTATATTAATGCAATATGAGTTATATCAAAGTAATGCCTGCAGCAGTAGTAGAAGAAGTGCTGTTTAATTACAACTTATAGCATTATCGACAAACGACAATTGATGTCAGAGATTAAATAGCAGTTATCGGGGCACCTTTAGGAGTTGTGTTTGCCACTTTCTTTCCCTTTGGATTGGTGACTCAAATTGATTAGCTGATCTGACCTGTGATATTTGTAATTTGGTCCTCTGCTATTACACTGTCCGTCTGTTCAACTGAACTAACAGAAGATGCTATTTCAACTTCTGCCAGTAATAATATTATTAGTGAAAGAACTTTGCTACAACTATTATTAGTACTCCTACTTTAAAACCAGTACTGCACATTTCAAATAAGGGTTAGGGTTAGGGGATGGCGTTTTAAACAAATTTGACTAAGGATAAACCTTTAAACTTAAGGAAAGATTGATAATGTGAAATTTCCTTAAAACACACAAGGAAACTCGTTGCTCGGTTGACTTATACTGCAGGACTTTCCTCATTACTCAGTTCTTCGGCAGGTAGTTCCTCATTACCGAAAGTTATACTGCAGAAAAAAACTCATTATTACGACTTTAAGGAATGAAAAACTTTCTGCAGTTTAAAGCTCTTTAAGCATTTTATTGTGTTATGCGATGCTGCAGTGTTTTTGCTTCAGTTCAGACACATTTTATTCATATTAAGCCAATGTACACTAGATTTTGAAATAGATACACACATTAACCTTTTGCTTTGGTTGCCTGACTGGAATCTGAAACCGAAAAATTCATAGAAACACTAGTTTCATTGTATGTTTTGGGGAATTTAGCATCCATTGTAAATGTAAGGATTGTAGTAGATCTGACTCTTTTGGCAGGAATTGAAATATTTAGAGCCTTCAGACAGACACATGGACAAACTAACCTTGGGATGGGCTACTTTGAGGGGGTCCATTGGAGCCTGTGATCTCAAGAAGACATGAACATGTTGTTTATGTCTGGTATACTGTAATTTTAGTGTATAATGTCTAATGTGTGGTGTTTAACATAACAAACATTGTAACTGTTTCTGTTACCATTTGCTGTTTCATCTAGCAGTGTTGTTGTTATCTCTGAAATGGTAGAAACAAATACACATCATCATTAACTTTCATTAATTTTACTACTAGTACATTTTAATAGAATGTATTTAAATGAAGAAAATTAAATCAATATGTCTTCATAAGAAGTAAATACATGGCACTTTGATTTGATTAGAGAGCAAATTGACTTAGTCACAGCATCAATAAACCATGTTTTGTGGAAAGTCCATTCATTCTCTGATTCTGGTATTTAGATCGTTGCTACTAGCCTCTGGTTGTAAAACAAAGGTGTGTGTATATATAGGTAACGTGTGTATATGTAATATGTATACATATGCATTTGTGTATCTCTCTCTATCTGTCTGCAAGTAGCTTAGATATCTCATATAAAAGGATTTTACTATTTTTGTGAGTTAAGATTATTTTTCTGCAGGCAGTTGGAAAATGTCTAACTACTCTGTTTAGATTAGCTGGATCTGATGTAATCAATGTCTTCATTAGGTCAAAGTTCAAGGTATCAATATAGCTGGCGGGAAGTTTTAATGTACCTTCAACTGTTCTTCCCTCTGCAAGACAATAAGACACAAGATCATAGGGAGACAGAAAGACACCAGACATGCGGAGATCATGGCATAGCTCACCTGAGACTGGTGCTGCGAGAGATACAGCTGCCGTGGCAACAAGCAGCAACATAAAACACCTGTAAACAATTGCACAAAGTAAACAGGTTGATTTGAAAGCAGCCTTATTGCATTAAAAGTAAATAGAGTAAACACACATTTTCGATTCAAGACCAGAGTAAATGTATTAAAGGACAGACAATAAAGAATGTACGGTTGTTATTGTTTTTTCATTTTTGAATTTGGAATCTTTGTAAATTTACACATCAGTTCTAAAAAGTAATTACAATAAGGAACATGAATTAAGTAAATAATCCCAACTTTTAGAAGAAAAAATTGGGAGTTAATTTCATTAAAGGGTTAGATTAAATTAGTAGGTAAAGTTTACGCAGCAAACAATGCCAGGAGTGTTGGGGGTGAAACTCGTCTTGAGCCAGAAAGGTGAAATGACTGAGATTCTTTGTTTCCTCTAGCAAAAAAACAAACAAAGCGCCTCTTCTTTCCAACGTATAGAAAGAAAGAAGCTCCAAAAGAAAAGCCGCTAAGATCCTCAAAGAGAGAGAAAAGCTTTACGATTCACAAAAAGATCGAGTGTCAGGAGAGGGAATCCCTCAAGTCTTGTTTTACATCATAGCGAGCAGAAAGATGGACGCTGATGACCAAGTAACCACTCATCAGCAGGAAGGAAGGAAAGTTTGGTCATTAATAAACAAAAATACATTACTCTAAAGTCAAGCTGTACCTGTCAGGTGATCCCTCAGTTTTCATTAAGAAAATATAAAATTATTCCAGTCCAAATGGAAGAACTCTAGGAAAGTATCGGACATATGAAAGTGTTTTGAACTACGGGACTGACTGAGAGTCTGTAGTCTAGAAAAAAAAGAGAAACATATTAACTTCTCTACACAACATTATTTCAGGTATAAGTAGTGAGAAGAGAAACTTTCCACATGCTTCATCAGATTTGATGAAACAAGTTTTACAACGTGTTTCATAACGTTTGAGTTTTATATTTAGCATAGTTGTGGTTTTGACGTCATGATGTTTCTTTTCCGTTAGTCGTAAGTACAAACTCACAAACAGTTTAATGAAGAGAATTTTTTTTAAGTTCATCAGGAGATTAAAAACTCACCGTTGGAGCATTTTTGCTGTTGGACAAGTCGGCAGGAAACAAACGTTAACGGGATGAAACATCAGTGGTTGATGAAATTTTAAACTCAACAGAAAAAGAGCAGCAGCTTATTATACTCCCTGCTGCCTCCCTCCTCCCTCCTCCGTCCTCCCTCTTCCTTGTTCTCCCCCTCCCTCTGGCCACTTGTCCAGCTCAATGTCTGCTCTCCAATTACAAATCAATCGTATTTATCAAATTTCATTAAAAATGACCAGCTGAGACGCGTCAGACACGTTTCTAGATGACAATACTCAGATTAAAGCAACATTCAGCTTATTATGGTGAATCATAAAAAGCTGTAGATCTCAGTTTTGTAGAGATTTAAACAACAATTAGAATTGTTTTTGACCATATTTAGAACAGGTTTAGACCAGATTCAAAGTTAAACTAGATTTATTCTGTATTTAGACAACATTTCAATCGGTTTTTAAGGGAGTGAGCCAGTGGCTGTAAACTGATGACACACGTTTCTACCAGGAAATATACTGTGACATCAAGGCCTATAATGTGTGTGTGTGTGTGTGTGTGTGTGTGCATGTCTCCCTGTAAAATCTTAATATGCAATTCTTCATTGAGCTCAACAAAACTACTGGGATCAAGAACAATGCAGCCGGCCCCTTGGGTTCAGGTTACCGATTCCCTGACTCGCCCGGTAAGATCATCTTTACCCAGCATTCACCTTCCAAAATTCTCCCACATTGGTGCTCACGTAGCATGCTGTAAATGGATGGGGTCCAGTCTCCATCCAGGACCTGGTGAAACCCTCCATCCCAACATCAAGCTGCTTGTTCCTCCCTCACTGAGAGCAAAACACTGGACTAGATCTCGACTCTTTGGTGTCCTGCTCCTAGATGGTGGAAGGAGCTCTGTGATGACATCATTACTATAGAGAGCCTTTACATCACATATGTCAAACTCGCGGTCCGCGGGCCACATACGGCCCACCGGGCGTCCAGTGCGGCCTGCCGCCGGAGTGCGTACGCCTGGTGACAGCCGTCAGTCAGCAAACCGTCGGCCGTACCGTTCGCCGGTCGGATCGGCAGCGCCACCCGTCAGCCGTACCGATCGTCTGTGTTCGGGCGAAGTGGGCAGTATCTGGCCCGGACCTGAAATGAGTTTGGCACCCCTGCTTTACATCTTCAGACTAAAGACACACCTCTTCAGACTAAACCTCCACTAAAACACCAACACACTGTAGCACTTAAACTGTACTTATAATGGCTAATAATATGTAACAAGTTGTAAATCAGCTTATTTGATGAAATTGCACTTTCTTGTTTCTTGTTCTTCTGAGTTCCTTGTGGTTGAAATGCACTTATTGTAAGTCGCTTTGGAAAGCCTCAGCCTCAGCCAAATCACATGTAATGTACAGTCAAGCTTGGATGGAACAAGGATCGTGCTGTTGGAGCATGGCTGCACATACAGGGTAAAAAAACAGGAGGAAATATATTTTTTAAAATGTCATACTTATCTGCATCTGCTCTGATGATAATTACAGTATTTGTAGTCCAATTTATTTTGATTTACAACGATCCATTAACAGTGACAGAATAGTTTGCTCAGTGACATGCCATAGTTTCCAAAAATGGGAATCATCACATGAAAGAATCTACTAAGGGTCATAAACCACAGTGGAGGACACAAGCATGTAAGTCAATGGACCCCTGGAGGTTTGGCTCCAGGGGTCCGGCCATTAACTATTCAGTCAGAGGTCAGATGAAAGTCATTTTGAGTCAAATTAAACTTTATTGACGCAAAACCACAGTAACAAATGAAACATTTGAAAATCATTTTTAAAAGTTTATTCATGATCTTAGGGATGAAAGACAGTAGACAACATAAAACAGCAGATACACAACAGAGTTGTGCAGGATGTCCAATCAATTAAACATTTACCAGGAGCCAAATCAATATAGCAGGAGCTTGATTCATTAAACCTATCAAGAACCCATTCAACATACAGGCATTAAAATGCAGAGATTGACCTGCATGTTTCATCATGTCTGTTTAAGCTTGTGAGATGTAACATGCAGACATACATGCATGTCTTATTTTTGTGAATGTCAACATGAGGATTTCAGAACGCACATTTTAACCTGTGTGTTTAATATCAATGTTTTAAAATGGCGTTTCTTTTCACTCAAGTGTGATGAATGATTTAAACCTTTGGGTCTTGATGTTTGATATTTAAAGGCGATTGATTCTGGATCTTCTTTTGGGCTTTTGGTTTCTCACTAGAGCTTTCAACTGAGGAATAATTGGCTGAGATGGGAGGGTGGGACTCTGGTTTGTGATCATAAGGGCGGGGCGTTGTGGTGGGTGGGCAGGTCTTGCAGGTTTGGCTGAGCGGGGCCGAAACTTTTTGTTCCCTCCTTCTTTAGATTTGGAATGTTCATTGTCTGCAAGAAAAATAGTTTATGGCAATATGAGTTGAACATTTCATCATTTCATATTGAAAATGGAAGATTTGTGTGTTATTTAGACAGTTTTGTCTCAAAATGCCCAATATTATAATGTGTATTATTCAAAACTTTCAGCACTGCCACTGCTAGCAAGCTCAATTAGCCTGTTTGCATAACTAATCAACACATATTGTCCTTTTAATCCTTAACAAGGCGACTAATGCTGCAAAACCAGTCATCAATTACTCAGCATCTGAGTGAAACACACAGTAAAAAATAATGTGGCAGGCTAATCCATTTTAGCCTAAATTAAATTTCTGGAGCTCAACCCAGGACCTACTGCACCGGAGTCTCCCTATAGCTAATGGCAGTCAGACTGTTGTTTTCTAGCCTGTAGAGGTCTGTGCGCTCCACCACCAATATGCCTCCCCAGACCATCACTGGCCCTCCACCAAACCAGTCATGCTAAACGCTGTTGCAGGCAGCATAGCGTTCTCCTTGGCTTCTCCAGACCCTTTCACATCTATCACAGGCGTTTAAGGTGAACTCTCATCTGTAAAAAGCACAGGGCTCCAGTGGTGTACATGCAAATTATGGTATTCAATAGCAAATGCCAATGGAGCTCCACGGTGCTGGGCAGTGAGCCCAGGGCACACAACAGGACGCACTGAGGCCACCCTCTAGTCTGTTTCTGATTGTTTGGACAGAGACATTAGCACTAGTGGCATGCCAGAGGTAGTTCTGCATTGGCTTGGGCAGTGCTCAACCTGTTCCTCCTTGTACAGAGCAGCAGATATCCGTCCTGCTGATGGGTTGAGGACCTTCTACGGCCCAGTCCATCTCTCTCCTAGAATCTCCTGTATGCTCTGGAGATTGTTCATCAAATCTCCTTGTAACGCCACGTGTGGATGTTCCATCCTGGAGGAGTAAGACAATCTGTGCAACTTCTGTAGAGTTAAGAGATGGCCTCATGCTCCCAGTAGTTATGAGAACCCTAGCTAAAGCCAACACTAGTGGGAAACCAGTAGAAGAGATCACAACGGAGATACTTGGAACACCTCCACATTCAAAACCTGTCTTTTTCATTCTTGTCTTATTCGGGGGGTTGTCTCATTGTTTCCTCTCTAGTGCACCTGTTGTTAACGCCATAAAAACCAATGGAGCTGAAACTGATTAGCAAACCCTACCCAAACGCTACTTACCTGACATGATCATTATCAGAGAAGTGCAATTGAATTTATGCCATAACCTGATAAAAGATTGATCCTTTAATTATATGTTCAAAATTTCTGTAAACTGTTGACGTAAACCCTAAGTATGCAGCGTGGTTGCTTGATGTTCTCCTGTACTCCATCATAGTGAACACACAGTACAAACACTGTCTCGACGCCTCCTGCAGGCAGCAGTTTAATCTATTTGTATTATTGAGTGGTCTGTCCTGTTGATTTAAGATGTATTCACAAAACAACTTTACCGTTCAACCTGCATAGGAAACTATTCATTGGTTACACTGGTGGACTAAATTATTGCCAAACTTCTTTCAAAGACAGAAAAATCCCCAATGGTCATTAAAATAACTTGAAAGTGACAAAGGTGTATAATAATAAATTGCATACTGCAATAGTTAACTAATGGAAAGCAGACATTTCTTTTAAATTGGGTATGACCATTTATAAGAACAAACTAATGAAAATGGTCTCGACAAAGACTTCCATTTCCGAAACTAAATATTTAGATGCACAATCTTTTGAAGGGATTCCTATAACACTCAATGAGACTCCTGCAACCGGCCACAGGTGTTTGGACTCCTCATGAGCAAACTGCTCCTGCTGTCTCAGGTGTGAAGGCTCCCTTCACCAGATTATATGTTCAAGCTATATAAAGTCCAACCTCGTTTTTTATGATTTGCTCCTCGGTCTTCTTCCTAGGTCCACTTTGGCTCAAACAGCGACAGTGCGATCGGACCCTTATGTACCAGTACCTTGGGGTTCACATCCAATCTCTTTGAAAGTTGTTCTGGGTTTTTTGGTTATCAGTCGCATTATGTGTCTCATCAATTTTTCAACAATTTTCCTCCTCCTCCACGTCCAGGGAGGTTGACTACAGTCCTGTGGACCTTAAACCTCTATGGTCATAAGAACATCAAGCTGCTAGGAGATGGTCGTATAGCTTTCACCTTTAACACAAGTCATTTTGTTCATATTCTTTTGAGATAATTCTGTCCTTAGCTTTCTGTGGTACATGTTCAGTGTGGTACACATCATGATACCAAACAGCACATTGCCTACTTTTCACCCTTTAAATAGGCGGACTGACTAATTACAAGCATGAAGACACATCTTAGTTCTATAGGTCTTTGTGAATCTTTTGTGAATCACTTTTGTCCAGGCCTTCTTCATTATTTGTTTTTCTTAAATGGTTCTATTCACTTGGTTTCTATTCACCACAATTTAAAAGAAATGTTTGATTTTCATCATTACATTTTTTAGTACATTTTTTTCTTCAACAGTTCAACAGAATTGACTCGAAAAGATAAATATGTAAAAGTACTGAAACAAGTATAGAAGGTTTGTGGGATGGGTCATTACATACATTATGTAGTATATATTATATTTGTCTCACCTTCTTCTTCCTCCACACTGACTGCAGCAGGTTCTGAAATCAATCAGTCAATCAACCATCCAACAGACACTTTAATTAGATTCAAACAGATATTCAGAGGAAGAAGAAGAAGAAGAAAAGAAGCCTCACCAGGAGCTGTCAACTGATTGGCTGCTGGAGCTGATGTTGAAATAAAAAAGGATAAAAATAACCAAGTGAATGAAACGTGAAACTGATTAAGACAATTGAAGAACTATTCAGAATTGGGTTTGTTTTGTATCAACTCAACACTGATTATTGATTCCACATCAGAGTAAATATTTAATTTAATAGATGTTCTGTCTTTTACAACACTTGATTACAAAGCTGAAACGTTTCACTCTGTGTGTAAAAAGTCTCACGGAAATAATAACACAGAATATGTCATTCAGAAAAAGGATATTATTGGATATAATACATCTTCTCACCATCTGCAGTCTCTGAACTGGAGCTGCTGGTATCTGAAACACATGAACAAATGGAGAAATAAACACATGAACAGGATTTAGTTATCATTAATAGAGAACATCCTCCATCGTTCTTTTTAAGTTTCTTCCCCTTTCCCCAAAAAAGGTTTTCTATTTTTGGGGGAGTTTTTCCTGTGGCGATGTGAGTGTTCTGGTATAGAGGATGTCACACGTGTACAAACTGTAAAGCCTTCAAATTTGGGCTATACAAAATAAAATGGATTCAAAATGAATGGAATTAATCAGTTAGTTCACCTGTTTTCTAATACTGATTCAGTTATCATTAATAGGTGAACAGATGACATTAATCCCTGTTCATGTAAAAAGACCTTCAAGCTAAATATGGTCTTGAGGAGGAAGTTTTCTGTTTTTTAACCTTATTCTACATTCTGTGGCCAATATAAAAAAAAAAAAGAAATTGAATCATTAATCATTTTATAAATTTCAAAACTGATATTCCTGTTGACATAAGCTAACATGTAAACAGGGTTATGGTTTATGGAAACTCTATGTTTATTGGTAGATTGTTATCAATAGATAAGCACTACCACTACCATTATTGTATTAGTCTGGCATCAGTACCACTAGAGGTCAGACAAACACAGTAATACAAGCTTCAAAATGAGAACTCTCATATCACATGTGTATTTTTTTATGCATGTGCATTTGTTTACATATGTGCATTTGTTTACAAATGTGTTAGGGTCTAGATGTGTGTATTGGTTTACAAATGGTGCCAGAAAAGGACATCCATGTTTTAGAAAACACTAACGTAACAGGATCTTATTTCTCATTTCTAAAACAGACAACCCAGAGTTTCCCTCATCTCAGGGTTAACAAACTTTTTAAAAATATTTTATATTCAGTATGTTTAATTATCCTAAAAACCCAATGTCTCCCCCATATCAGAATGGTTTGACCCAACCTGGCACACGCTGCCAAAAACATGGACGGATGAGCCAGCAAAAATAACGACAGTCCGCTGCATTAAAAAAGTCCCTTCAAAATAAAATCACAGGATGAATTTTATTGTGATTTTTTTTTTATTCTAATTTTTATTTTCCCATGCAAAGGCCCGGGACCCATTAAAAAGTGGGTTGCAACCCACCAGTTGAGAATCACTCCTTTAGAACAATCACTACCTTCTCAGGCTGCGATGATGCTTCTTAAATAGATTCCACAGAGCCGAGGAGGCCAAGAAATACTACAGTTAAACATTACTGTTCTGTCATGTTGTCATGTTTGTTTTTACACAATGTTTTTCTCATGAAACCAACAGTAGAGTTTCTTACCGGGATGATGTGGAGATATGGCGTTCATACTCTCTGAAACAACAACAACAACAACAACTACATCACAGATTAGCCCAAAGTTCTTCAGACGAGTCTAAGATCCGCTGATTTCAATTCAGTCAGAACATCTTCAGATTTTAAAGTAGAAGGAAGATAAGCCAATCAATTGATTTCTTTGAAAGTATTGTAAATATTCACAGTTATATATTATAGTGTAGAGGTTGAAAAATCACCTGTTGGGGCTTCATCAGAGGTTGACTCTTTATCTTTCAAACAGATAGAGAGAGGCAGATGGGTAGGGGTGGGGCAGACATGTGAGACCGACATATGAGGACAGTTAGACAGGTGAGAGATGTCAGACAACCAGATGAAGAGTAACACGGACAGATTAGAGACATTTCAGAAAGACAGGTAAGATAAAGGACGGGCAGGCAGGTGAGAAACATGTGAACCAGCGACAGATGAGGAGTGAGACAGACAATCAAGAGATGTGAGACCAACAAATGAGAGACAGGTGGGAAAGACAGATAACAAAAGGTGGGACAGACAGACGAGAATCAAATTAAAGAGACATGTGAGAGACAGACAGGTTTTACCTGTAGACTGGACTTCTATTCCATTATCTTCAAGCACAAAAAAACATAACTAGCAAGTTAACATTCATGAATGTGTTTTCTTTTGTTTGACTCAACATGTACCATCATAAACATTCTGATTCTGTACATGACATCCACTGTAGTCTCTCTATCCCCGGAGAGGGCTCCCTCCTCTGCCATTCTCCCTAAGGTTTCTTTCCTTTTTCCCCATTGAAGGGTTTCTTTATTCACTGAGCAGGAACTTTTTTTGTCTGAAGTCAATGTTCATTCTGGATTTCTTTGCAAAACAGAAGAATCAAAACATACATTTAGTAATGAAGGTTGTCAATAACTTTATTTATAACTTTAGTTCCATCACCTCCGTCTGGAAGAGATTTATAATGAAAATCTCCACATAAGAGTTCACTACCTGCCTCCATATTTATATCAATACTGATAATGCCCTACTCCCCACCCCCTCTCCTCACTGTTCTCCTTATGTGTCTGTCTGTGTATCCAGTCAATGAGCAACCGACTTTCAAAATAAAATAAATTTGAAAAAAACTGCATTTACACAACCAATGTCTGATCTAGCCTGACGATGTGTGCTCTGATGATCACATGACATAACACTATGACATCACTGATCTTACCATTGGAATTGAGATCCGCCTCCACCAGAAGAAGGACCAAGGAGAAGAGAAGAAGAAGGTTCCTGCAGAGTAAACACAGCTTTCAAGAGGAGAACCTCGGTGTAGAGAAGTCAGGAGGTCAGAAGGTCAGACCAGACACTCAGCAGCTCCATTCGTGCATATCTTCACGACGTGGCTTCAGTTTCACTTTGTCTTTCTTAACCAGTAGAGGTTCTGTTTCATTTAATTAATTGCGATCAGTCTGACAAAACATTAGGTCTGACAAGAAACATCTGAATAATTTACTCATCCTCAATTATGTGTAAAGAAAAAAACTGCAGGATACATTAAAACCTCGCTGAGTTTCCACCTCTGAACCAAAACTCACGACAATATTTCATGAAAAAAAAAGTGTTACCACAGACTCAAAGACAAAGACAGGAGAGAACAGACATACCTGGTGAGCATGATGCTGTTAGGTGAGACTGTTTCTGGATCAGTACGACAGGTAGGCAGACAGGTGAGAGTTAGTCAGTTCTTCAGTGTCTTACTGCAGGAACCTTCTGGCTCAAACCGCCTTTTATATCAGAGTAAATGTCAGCAGGACGAAGGACGGACCCGAGACTCTGCGAGTGTGTGTGTGAGAGAGAGAGTCTATGTGAAAGTGTGTGTGTGAGAGTCTGTTTGTGCAGGTGTGTGTATTTGTGTTTGTCTGAAAGGGTATGTGAGAGTGTGTATGTGTGACGGAGTCTGTTTGTGCAAGTGCATTGGAAGCTCATTTGGACTCATGTGGTTGTAACAGCCCTTGCCTCATAGAAATGTACTTGTCTTATAGTAAAGGTGTCGTGTTGTAGTCATGTCCTTGTCTTATAAAAGTTTCACAGAGAAAAAGCCTAAGTGAGGGGGGTAGGAGAATCAGTGGAAGCGGTAACCAAATGGAACAAAATAAATCAATATAATTTTTTCTCTCAAAAAGTCTCTCAACTGTCAGAAGGGAAGGAACCGTCACAACCATTCCAAAAATTCTTGGTCATTACCTTACTTGAATCACTTGCACTGATTGAAGTCAGCCAAGGTTGCTTTTAAAAGACAAAAAGGCCATGCCTGTAGGTGACCCGACGGGATTTTTTTCCAATGGCGGGCAATCTACCGGCACTGCCTTGGTGATTGAGTGGTCTATCACAATCAAAATATTGGGCACCCCTGTCTTAGAGTAATGTCCTTATATTCTAATCCTAGTCCTCTTGTAATGTTTTTCCCCTAGTAATGGCTTCGTCTTATAGTAATAATTTCCATGTCTCATTGTAACGTTCTTGTCTCATAGTAATTCCCTGCACTGTAAAAATAAATCAAGGAACTTCAACTTAAAAAACACATTCAATTGCTGCCTTACACTTTTGAGTCCATTTAGATTCATAATTTGGTACAGCTAATAATTTTGTGTTTGATTTGACTGCTCTCTGTAAGTTCATATGACTATATAGTATGTTTATTTAACTTATCAACTCATTATCATGCTTTCTGTTCACTAGGTTTAACTAATTATTTAATCTTTTATGTGAGTTAGAAGAAAATGTTCAAATTACTTTCCTAGTTAATTTGACTTAAAATTACTTTTCAAAATAATTGTCACATGAGCAATTTCTTCTATGGTTTTCTAGAAACAGGGGGTGGACGTACTTCACCACAAATTCCTCCACTCTCCCCTACAGGTAGTATAAGTATAGTATATTTCAAAAGCACAACTCGGAAACAGAAATCCAATCAAAGTTCTTTACTTTAGTTCAGTCAGGGTCAAAACCGGGATATCAGTCCAACAGGAAAACAGATCCAAAAAGGGGGTACGGAAAAATCCTTGGTCAAGTAGTCAGGCACACAGGGTCGGAACAGGCAGATCAGGACCGATTTCAAGATACGCTGGAGAGCTTGGCAGTAATACACCAGACAATCTGGCAGTGGGCAAGTGCAAGTGTGGGGACCTAAATAGTGTTGGACTAATGAGGGAATGGGCTACAGGTGGGAAGGGCATGAGGACAGAGTGAAGAGAATGAGAGATGATCATGTGTTTATTACAAGATCTGGAATGACAGTAGAGTTAATTGACAAGCAGGATGATCCGGCTGTTAAGAACATCCAGAACAATCCGTGTGTGGTTTAGTTTAGTTCGCCGTCTGGTATTTCCATTGGTTAGTGATGCAGTTGAGCCGACCGACAACGGAGGCCGACGACCTGGTACAGTCCAATTAACTTTAAGCCTCAATATAATTTGAATGGATTAGAAGTTTAAAAAGTCACTCTATATACACATCACTTGGCGGTTTGAAGTACTTCAGTTATTGCAAGTTCATTTTAACCGTTGGACATAACCGTAAATAAATCTCACATTATTCAGTTCATTAGACTAGAAATTTACAATTTGTTCAACCGGCTTTAAAATATGAGTTGCAGTACTGAAAACTTATACAATTAAGTTGTAATTGTATACATCATCATGATAAGTTAAAGTAAATATGATTTAATGTTCAATTCCTTTTTTACAATGGGTGTACAGCTCAAAGTGGCAGTTGGAGGAAAACAACACTCAGTCCTTGTCTTTGTGGAGTTTCCTGACATCTCAGGGATTCCCCCTCTAACTAACACACACAGTGAGTGAAAACATTAGCAGCAGGTTTAGTTACATAAGAACACTGGATCCCCTGACTCAGATCCCTGCGATAGAAACTGAGGAACAATCAGAGCAGAACAGTAACGCTTCACTTATAAAACCTGAACCACCACAGAGCAGAAATTAATTGAGTGAAGGTTCTCTCATTAGTTTGGATGAGTGATAAGTTACTCTTAAATTCATAAAGGAGAAAAACAATTATTGTGTATGCAGCTGGATTTACGGTAGTTTATTGATGGACCTTTAAACAGGTAGTACAAGTATGTGTGTGTGTGTGTGAGTGTACATGTCTGTATATGGTTGTCAGGGAAAAGCCCGTAAATTAGATAGTCCCTGGAGATCCCCTCACACAACCCCCCCACACACAGTGATAATGATGGAGGGCTAGAAGGATAGAAGGGGGGTCAATTGTGGGCTTTTGGAGCATCAAAGCCTCGTCTGTCTGAAAACTGCTTTTTGTGTAAATTGAGTCACCTGAACGACTGAAGAAGCAGAGCTGCTTCATTCAGCCAACGCTGCAGCTGTGAAACACGGTAAGGTCAGATCTTCATGTTTATAGAGCTTCCATCCATTAATCCTTCTATCCTTTCATCCATCCCTCCATCCTCTGTCTGTCTGAAGACTGCCTAAAAAGGAAGTACTAGTAAGCATTTTACAAATAACTGATTTTTTTTCAAATGAATGTTTTCACACCATCATACTCCCTCAAAAGACTATAGTATGCATTTCATGACTTCTCTTTGTAAAATATTTTGTCAAATATATGTTCTCACAGTTGCTGTGGTAAATTTAGGCCAGCACAGAAAGGCCATTGTCTGGAGTCAAGCACCATAACCGTGTTACTGTGAGGCAACAGTGCTAACCACTACACCACCATGGCCTCTCTAAAGCCTCTAGTTAAAATTAATTACGTCGCATGCGCATAGACCGTAAAGCCCCCTGAGACAAATTTTTCATTTGCGATTTTGGGCTATACAAAATAAAATAAAATGAATTTAATTAGGACTTCATTCTAGAAAATATTGTCACACTTCTTGTAAAATATGTTATTCAAATGTTTGTTTTCAAACGCCGCACCTTTTAAAGGGTTTTGTGACAACCACTGGAGTGATTGCCAGCATAGCGCAAACTCAATACAGAGAGGCCGTTGGGTGGAGTCAAACCCAGGAGCATTTTACTGTAAGGCTAGCGTACTACACTATAGAGTTAGGCTGAATAACAGAAATTACAGATCTGACTGGAATTGAAGGATAAAAAAAATGATCAGGGGAGATCAGAAGATTAATTAATGTATACAAATCCAATTTGAATTAGGCTGTGGTTTAGCTGTGGTCTCAACGTACATACATAGTGTGGTAGCCACTAAAACATGGGCCATTGATGCACTACTGATTTGTTCTCTTCATACAGAAAGAGACTGATTCGTTCGTTTCATGCCGAAAGAGAGCAGGTTGTCCTCCAAGCAGGCTTTTCTTTTGTTTGATATTTGTTTTGCTAACAAGAACAGCCAAAAGACACATAAATATAACATCACTCCTATGCCTCTATTTCCTACACTGCTCTCCTAAGCTGGTAAGAAACTATATATTAATTTAATAAAAAGATGGTGTCGTTGGGACCAGAGAGTCTATAGAATATGTATGTTCAAGATGATTATAATACTAAACTTGCTGTTGTGAAATGACTGGGTCTGTTCCCTCTTGGTTGAATGCACTTTGGATAAAAGCATCAGCAAAATAAAATGGAATGTAAAGTGATGGTCCCAAAGGAATAAAGTATGTGGCTCCATCTGCTGGAAGAATTTGTTTGGGTTTTCAAATTGTTTTTCTACTAAATACGTTGAGTCAGTTTACAACAATAAAACTAAATCAGTAAAATACAGGAGTCCTGCAATGAATCATACTTCATGAAGGTTAGTAGTAAAGGTTATAGTGTTTGATTTCAGAAAGGTGCATATTCCGTTTCATATTTGAGGCTTTAGATTGGGCTGGTGTTGAACTTTAGAGTAATATGTATATTGCATTTTGAGAAGGAGGGCAGTTAGCCACATTAAATCTTTCAAATAATTGTAACTGTATCAGTGTACCCAACATGCGTAACGTTTAGTCTGTGCATTATTAAATAAAATCATGACTAAATGTGTGAGAAAGAAGCAGATTTAAACACAAAATGTTAATTAATATGAATATTAAACCAAAATCTACGAGAAATAAAGACATTTGGAAAAAGCGATGGGTAAAGTATAAACAGCAATGCTTTTTTAAATTCTGTTTTTGTCAATTTGTTCTCAAAACTTTGGGAATGATATTGAGGTTAAAATGGTTTCCGTTCTGCTAAAGTTAGAAAACATATTGTGTCTAATACAGCTGTAGATAAGATATTGCAGGAGTTTAACTATTTGATTAATTTTCAAGTCTGTTTTGATTACTCAAAAGAATATTCAGTTATCCATTATTAGCATTAAGAGATAATGGATGCCAGTTTGACCAGTGAGTAGTTGAAAAGCCGAACAGCACGATCTGTGAAAGAATCCTTGTTAGAAGCAAATGGTGATACAGATCCACCAAGCACCAGTGCTTGGAGGAGGGAGGTTTACTAAAGGACCCACTTTATTGTTGTGGAATCAGTAGGATATACGCAACAAAAAGAATAGTAAGTCATTTAAATATGTTTCAAATTTTAAAGTCTTTGCTTTGAACTCCGCATTCTGCAAATGTGCTTCTTCACTTTTCTGAGATCAATTTCAGATTGCAAATTATTTACTCGCATGTGTCTTTACCAGACCTCCATTGAAAGTGACAAATGTTTCCACGCTTCACATTAATGTTCTTAAAAAGTAGATCTCAAATTCTCTAAAACAAAAGTCTTCAGCTACATGCAAGCTTGGGCAAATGTAACCCATATAATAGACCAAACTGTGTGGAATGGTTTTGATCCATGGCTTACTGGGTGCATGGACAGAGTTTCATGAAATAATCTAAATGGTGATACTGCAAGACAAGATCATCTTTGTTGTGAATAAGTTCAGCCTGTAAGATTATAAATAAATTAGTGGCATTATAAATCCTATTTTTGTGTAGCCAGTGAGGAAATGTCCCTCCTGAGCTACTATAGGTTCAGGCCAGCCTTGGTACCTCCTACTTCCTGGTCCACCAATTAGAGAGGGTATAAAAGCTGCACATAATGAAGCTCTATCAGCATGCTTGTCCCATTTGCTGTTGCAGTCTGGCTTGAGAATCCTGTGAGGTGGTAAGTGTTTTACTCTCACTTCTTATGCAACTGATTTGGCTGTTGTTGATCCTTCTGGTTTGTCTCCCAGCTCGTCAGGGCCCAGGTGCGGGAGGCTCAAAGTCAAAGCTGGGCTTGGAAGCTACTGCTGTTTTGCTGTATTCTGTTCCTGTGTTTTTTTCTTTCTTTCTTTTGGTAAGTTAGATTCCAGAAGATTACTCTGTTAAATTGGATTCTTTTTAGTAGTGCTTGCTGTTCAACACCATGGCTACCCAGATGGTGGTCAGTCTGGTGAATGGGCCTCTCCCCTGCACATCACATTCTCAGTTTGGTCTTTTTCTTGCATATTTCAGTATATTCCATTCTTGTATTTGTTTTTGAGTGTGTGTTTGTGTGTGTGGAGCATAAAAGCCACAGCGGGCCCTAAACACGCTATGAATTGGCTAAAACTATTGCATTCAAATGAATACACGGCCAAAGATTTTAGAAATTACTTTTTAAAATTTCAATTCCTCTATTCCTATTCTCTATTTGGGGAATATAAAGATGCCAACCAGGTTAGTTGTGTAAAATGTTTGACCTTTTGTGGAGTCACCCTGTGAGGAGGGGGGGAAACAAAGTAAGCCTTCATTTTGTTTAATGTTGTCATTTACTCATTTCAGTTGGTTCAATAAAGGCAAAAAGCTTTTGGCAAGAAACCTGGAGGTGCCATGGAGTACAAAAAGGTTGGACTGACTTTGTTTATTAACCACTACACTACCACAGGGACCCAGCTCATACCTCCAATGGCAAGCTTTTAACGTTTTGAATGGCTTGGTAGACTTAAGATGATAATGCTGTTTGTTCTGTAGTGTAAATAGTTTGACTTGGATGTGTACCCTGTAAATATGCACTGTAAATACACATTTCTCTGGACAGAAATTAAAACCGCTTTAACAAACTATTTCCTCTTGACTGAAAGTGATTTTGTTGCACAACATGACAAATGGGAGTTTCCTACAGACGTTTATTCATTTTAATGGATAGATAAAAAAATAAAATGTAACTCCTGTTACTGTTGGAATATTGACTCTGAAATTTGAACACTTCAATGTAACCCCAACCCTGTATGTTGGGGCCGAATGTTGAAATGTACTCCTTTACAATTATACTGTGTACGTGGAACGTAATTTTCAATGTGGATAAATAAAATGTCGCTGTATTCTGGAATCTTGTAGGAACCAATTGCTCATTATGGGTGGTCGACCTCAAATGACAGAACCATCCTGGTTAAAAAGGCTTATGGATCTTAGGGGCGCAGATGGGTGAGTCCTGTGCTCTTCATGCAGGTATTTATGTAATGCTTGTCATGCAGGCTGTGTATAGCTCTGATAAAATGTCTTTCACTGTTAACTGTCTGCTTCCAATATGTCCTTGTCTGTCCTGAACTATTTAGGCTCCCTTTACTTGCTGTTGGTCAATGTTTTAAGAATATGTGTATTGCTGATTAATGTTGGCGTGTCTGTAAGGAGTTGTTGGTGATTTGCTGTCAGCAAAGATTTTTCTTGATGCGTCCCGTAAGATTATGTTGTGACTCGACACAGGGTGGTCAAGAGAACACAACATGCTACCAAAGTCAAGCTACTTCAGCCTCCTGTGAGAAGGGGACTTTGGGGTTTTGGTGATGGTAAGATCTTTTTCTCAGACCTGTTTTGTGACACTTGTTGTCTAGTCTGTTTGATGACTCTAATAACATGCGTCTCTAACTGACTTTAATGCCTGCCTGTTGCATAAAGCATTGCTTTGGTTTTTACCCAGGGTGGTCTAGAGAACACAACGAACCCCTGCCTGAGGATCCCCAGAAGTGGTCAAGCAGCTTCATCCTCCTGTGGACTGAGCCATTTGAGCAAAAGGTAAAACTATTTTTTCCCAGTTTTTGGTCATGCAAGTTGTGGCACAACTTTCTGCTTCTATTGTATGGCCCAAATAACTATTTGGGCTCTTTGCACTGTAACATGAAATAGTAAGTGGTCAAAAATTGGTACACTAAAGTCATTTCTGCAGAATTTGTTGCCCATACTGAACAAAAATTAGTAAAGAACTTTCTGCTGCGCAAAGTTATGAAGTTAATCATTTCAAGAAACTTTTACTTGCAACAATGAGGGAGAAGAAACTTCCCGAAGATACTCTGCAGCACACATGCGCATTTGACCGCCGCACACGTGATTTCCGTTGAGGCGGATGCTAGAAGTGTGTAGAAAGCGCTGCTCAGTCCAGAAGGTAAGTTTCAGCTACCCTTACACGATAAAATGTTAGTCTATTTAGCAAACTCACTCTGCAATTTGCCAGTCTAACTGTTTGACGTCAACAGCTAGACTGTCACATGTGGAACCCTGTAAAATAGCCTTTAATATAAGTTGCCTTTCAGCAAACTGCATGCTTAATAGCAGGTTCAATGATAATTTGTCAATCTTCCAGCGTAACGCTTGAATTCGGTAGGACTGTTTTTATTTGTCTACGGTATGGTAATGCATGATTTTGAAAGAAGCAACCTCATCAGGAAATAATATTCCCGGTTATCAGTTTACAAATTTAGTAACCATAATATGCAATATAATGTTTCACTTGGCGCTATTAAAACTTAACTCTTTATCACTTAGTTAGGCCTGACTAAAGTTAGCCAGGACCAGCCCTTGGTTAAGCTGTTGTAGGCAGACTGCCTGGGGACTTCTTAGGACACACCAAGCCCATCTTACACCTTCCACAATAAACCAATTTTTTTAATGCACATCGCTCTTTCAGCTTCTTGCCAGGAGTTTTGTTTTGTCGCTTAGCAGGTCTCCATAAATCATAGTTCTGTCTGTTCCTGACACCATTTTAAATAAAATTCATATTCCTGTCATCATATGCCAACATTACCCTTTCCTAAAGTCTTTGCTCTCCCTCTCCTCAGAAGCTTCTGTGGATGGTTGCCACTGCAGTGGTCCTGCCGTAGACTTGGCCTGCTACTTGCAATTATTTGTATCATTTCTGTTACAGGATTTGTATTGTACATCCTTTACAATGTTCATTCTATACATATGCCATTCATTGCAGTATTTCTATTCTGGGAGAGGATCCTTCCACATGGTCTCACTAAGGTCTTCCCCCCCCCCCCATTGAAGGATTCATTTGTGGAAGTTTTTCCTGTGTGAATACAAGCCAGGGTGCAAGGTGATGACATCTTGTCAATGTTTCACAAATTTTTCTGAATGTTTTTGGTAATGTCTTGCTTGCAGGATGCCTTGGGCAAGAGTAGCCTTGTGAGAAAATTTCCATTGCACTGCAACCGATAGGAATTAGCTCACGGTAAGACCTGTTTCTTTTAGTTTAATACATGTATTGACTTAATGTCCAAGAATAAAAGCATTTGACTGCAAGAAGTTGCAAACTTGTCAATGTTTGAAGGATTTTTCTGGCTGCATTGAGTAATGTTGTCTTATGATAACTTGTAGGATGCCTTGGGCAGCATTGGCCTAGTGAGAACTGCCACTGCGCTGCAACAGATGTGGGGTTTCGACTAAAGGTAAGACCATGTTTCGGGTTGTTTCTAAGTGTTTTGTGGGAGGGGTTGTTTCT